>NW_027069774.1:116328-332714 GCF_002906115.3 Quercus suber | reverse complement strand
CACATATTATGCTAAATGAACAATGCAAATGCAATGCATGACAGTGCAAAACTAAGCTATAAAGGGTACACAAACAAGAAATATCAATTTCTTAATTAACCCTTGAGTACATGTACAAAGTAGTACATACTCATTTAAAATCAAAAATAGCTTAGCACAAAACATTCAAGTTTCTCCACAATGTCAGGCATGTTCTAAATCAAGAGAGATATTAAAACTCATGTAATCCTCAAGAAAAATAAAACAAGACACAAAATAAAATATTTGTCTTTTTGAAATTTTTCAATGTTTTTGGATTTTTTAAAAAAAAAAAAAAAAAAAACAAACCTAAAACAAACAACCAAAACAAAAAACAAAACATGTCCACAAATAATTGAAAGAATTAAATCAGGGACAAGTTAGCAACACTCACCTTGGAGAATCTTTTCTCACCCATCTAGCACGAGTCTTGGCTTTGTAGGTGAAAATCCATGTGAAGCAGAGTGTATTTGAGGGATTATACCAATCTTCTGAGAGAGACTAAATCCTGCAAATTCCTTTCACAAGCCAACAAGCTCAAATTTTTCAAAAAGTATGAAACAATTTATATGGACTTATGGCAGGAGAAATATCATCACATTCCTAGTTGACATACAGAATCTTAAATTTCATTTTATGACAATTAGGACGAATGTGACCGGAGACACCACAAAAGTGACAAACAGGAACAAATTTAGGAACATCAAATTCCTAACAGCAAATCTAGTCTCAATTTTGGTTTATGCCTCAACAAAGAGCAGTTTGGTCTAATATGACCAACAACACCACAAAGGTGACAGGTAGGCACAAAAATAGATTTATTATGCTCTCTAACAGTAGGATTAGACTTAAGTTTAGAAACTTCAGCGTTTACATCAGAACTTTTACCTTTGTCTAACCTAGCACAATAAGCCTTTTTTTATTATTCCTCTTAAAAGGAGGAATATAAACTTTTTCAGTTTTAGGCTTAAGAGAAACAGAAACAATTCTGTTATCATCAGCAATCTTGGTACTAATCAAATTTTCAAGTTTAGCTTTAGATTCAACTAACTCTTGTTCCAAGCTTTTCATCTTCTCATCTTGAGAGGAAATTTGATTTCTCAAAAATTCATTCTTTTTATTAGACTCATCTAATCTCACAATCAAATCCTCTTTTTCAAGATTAGCCATTTTAACTCTTCTTTAAATTTCTTAGAAATTTTCAAAGATTTAGATAATTCCTTACGAAGAGTTTCAAAAGCATCAAAGAAATCAACAGAAACAATAGTGTCCTTTTTATTCAAAACATCACAGGCATCAATAAAATCAGCAGAAGCATAAGCAGAAAGACACTTCAAATTATCCATGACAACAGGGGTCAAGGATCAGCTCTTAGATCAAAAGATCTACAACAAGAAGAGCTACTGGCTCTGATACCACTTGAACGGTTTTAGACCCCTTAAACACACAGATTGCGTAGCCTAGATTAATTAGCCAAGTTGTTACTTAGTCAAATTAAGCAATTCTAGGTTAAAACAATCCAACAATCATATCAAGAATAATAATGCAGTGGAAAATAAATAACACAAGATATGATCACCCAGGAAACCACACGGTAAAAACCTGGGGAGGATTTGACCCACCGATCCTCAAGGCTAACCTGAATTCACTATGAAAGAATTGAAGTTCGTACAAAAGGACTACAAGCTCCCCGCTCGACTTCCTAATGCTACCCACCAGTAGAACTTCCTGACACGACCACGCGCAGGCTCCGAATCCACGGACTACTTCTTTCTTGAATTCTTCAATCAGCTACAAGCTCCTCGCTTGCTTTTCTTTTAATCTTCAATGGCAGCAACCTTGTTGATCATCAAGATGTAGAAATATCTCTACCTTGAAAACCCTAAGTTTATGTGAAGGAAAGCTCCTCAAGATCTCACAAGAGATTCACATAAACAGCAAATATGAGCAACAAAGACTTCGAGAGGTTTGGGTACAAAACCCTAAAAATAAAAGGAGGCACAAGAGGCACTCTAATCTCTCTCTCTCAGAGTCCCAAAAACGTTCTAGGGTTTTCCTTATATATAGGAGTGTTTTACTTGATCCCCAAGACGTTTAAATAGAGTTTGGGCTGAACTGGAACTCTGCAGAAAAATAAATCTGTACGTGGTTCGATCGATCGAGTATAATTTTCGATCGATCGAGCCTTATAGATTTAGTCCAATAAATCTGCACTCACTCGATTCCAGTTTTACAAATAAACATACTTTGAGCAAGCCTAAACAAGACTAAACAACCTGTTTTGATCATGGTTTGCCAACAATACAAATTAGAGTTCTAAATACATAAATTCCTAAATCTTTAGAACCTAACAGTTTTGTTTAGGTCCTCTACTATCTCTCACCATTTGGGTCATGATCAGTCGTTTGGGTCAGCGGGGTTAAGTATCTCAGCTTCATCACGGTGGATTGTCACTTTTGTGACAAGATTGGATGCTTCGGGTGGTCATAAATCGTTTGATTTAGAAAGTTTGCTCACAGATTCAACTTGAATTACCAGTAATGTGTCGCTACCCATATCTTTCTATTGATTGATACTATATTTGGGATTGTGGGTCCATTAGACTAATTGTAAGAATGTTGGTTTTCATGAAGGGGGTGTGTAGTATTGGGGTTAATTTTGTTTCTATTTGTATGGGATAGGTAGAATTAATTAATGTTTAGTAAGAATTTTTGTTTTATTGAAATTCATTGTAATTGCATAGATTTGTTTAGGATGCGTCCGAATGTTTAGTTTTAAACCCTTACCAAATTCCTTTAATTGAACTAAAACCCGTAGCCAAGACGAAATTGAATCCTACTAAATCAGCTTGCAAAATAATCATGACCTAATTGGCCAAGAATATGTGGGACCTACTTCTGTAATGATTAACACGCTAAGTTTCTGTTTATCTTCAAATTTACCTATTGAGAGAGAGACCCTTTAGTCTTGAACCTTGATTTTCACACTTTGTCTTGTTCTAGTTCTTAGTAGCCTACCAGAACATTAACATTGCTTTCACACACTCCTTCCCATTGTCAATCTTTAAAGTTTTCAGGCTATAATTTGAATACCAAATCAGAGGAATGACACACTACAGTACCATTTTTTTACCCCATGAGTTTGGCTTAAAACATTGGAAAGCTCAATGCAACTTAGCAAATGGGAAGTCAATTATAGCTCGTGATGTTGACATAGCTCGTTTTAAGAATACTATCTTAAACATGGCCTCTTGTTTTTTACCGGGGATTCTTGAATCTAGTTTTGTTAAAACTCCATGCCCCATTGTTAAAAATCCATTCTCTATGTATTTCTTCCAAGTTCCAACTGTATTGTGATCTCTTTGCTCTTGGTTGTCTTATTTACATTTAAGAATTTAATTGTGGGAGAAATTTTAAATGCTTGCTTAAGTTGTTGTCTTATTTTATCATCTTATATTCTTGGCGATTTGGGTGCTTTGTAGGAGTGTCTTTAAGTAGGTTGTGTTATTATTTACATTACCTATTTAAAATGGATGGATTCATAAGATGACATATAACTATATGCTAATATCTTACGAGGGATTCCAATTTCAAAGTACCATTTTTAAGTGGGTCTTAAAATACTTCAATGCCCATCCAAGATTCTTTGTCGGAAGTTGAAATTGTTACCCTTAAGACAACAAAATGGGGTGGCAACTTAAGTGTAGATGAAGACAACCTTCTTGTCTCTACATAGCTTAATATTTTCATGGATGCTGTGCATGGTAATGAGCAAAAGCAAGAGACATTTTGTGAGAAAGTTTGGCAATACTTTTGCGAAACAATACCTTTGGAACCACACATTCTTCTTCCTCTCTATCAAGTCGACGGGGAACAATTAACAGGGAGACAAGTAAATTTGCTAGGTTCATTGCTAAAGTTGAAGCTCGAAATCAAAGTGGTGCGATTGACCAAACGAATGTATAAATTAATGCAATGGTGTCACAATATTAATTTACCAATAGTTTGAAGATACTAATTATGTTCTATTTTTTCAAAAAAAAAAAATAGTTGGATGAAGTGAAGGCTCTATATAAAGCATCATCCAAAATGCAATTTTCCTATTTGAACATTGTTGGCTTGTGTTGAAGAACCAACCAAAGTAGAGTATGCCTAAGGAAAGATTAAAAGGGTTACCTCAAACTCTGAGTTCAATAGATCAAGTTGGTAGTAATGATGATGACACAGCCTTTTAAATCTTGATAGATACTAGCTGTCGAGTTTTAAAATTCAACACTTCTTCACTTGATTCTTGGACAAACTTGCATGGTTTTAACACTTGAACTTGAAACCTTGTTTCTTGAAGTATTAAACACATCCTATATCTACCCAATTACAAGTAAAGTGGGTTTTGTCAAAACAAGATTAGCTAATTCTATAATGACATATGTTCCTAACATGATTCACATATGTCCTAACACACGCGAATACTGAAGTATGAGTCAAAAGTTTTCAAACTTATCTCCAAGCACCCACATGTCCTAGCTTTAACTTTTGCACGTTGATTTTTATTACTTTTGTTTTTTCATTACTGCATTTACTAAGCACATGTACTTAGTACTATTAGTAAGCTGAAACTCTTCTAAAAAAAAAATTATACTACAACCATAATTATTAATATTTAAAGGAATTATTATTATTGGTCAGACTTTAAAATCATTTAATATATTTTTTTTAGGGAGTTTCAACCTATGGCGTCTGCTCCTGATGATAGCTCTTTATCATCAAACCAAGACATCAATCAGTTTTTGGTGTAAGCGAGGATTGAACCCCAGATCTCTTATATAACCATCAGAGACTTTACCAGTTGAACTAACTGGAACTCACAAATCATTTAATATTTTTAAGAGAATATATAAATTTTTTAAGAGAATATATATATTTAGCGGTAATTTCGAAATAGTACACTAGTATTAAGTATTAACCAATAGCAAAATATTTCGTTTTTCTAACTAAACCAAAACGGACTCCAGTAGAGTATTGATTCCCTTATAATTTAGTTCAATTGAAACTACTTCTACTTGGCAGTTTGATTTTTATATTGCATCTATAAATATGTTTCTAGCGTTGATATGATTTTTGACAAGTTCATAGTATAGTTTATATTTTTGCGTAAATAGATTTTGACAGGTTGATAGTTTAAATCAATTGGAGCAAAAATGAGTTTTCATTGTCACTCTTCATAGATAGTTTATGTTTTGCGTAAATGAATTTCGACAGGTTGATAGTTTATATTTTGTGTAAATGGATTTTGACATGTTGGTAGTTTAAAACAATTGGGGCAAAAAATGAATTTCCATTGTCACTCTTCATGGATAGTTTATGTTTTACGTAAATAAATTTTGACAGATTAATAGTTTATGTTTTGCGTAAATGAAATTTGACATGTTGATAGTTTATATTTTGCATAAATGAATTTTGAAAGGTTGATAGTTTCTATTTTGCGTAAATGGATTTTGACAGGTTAACAGGTTGATAGTTTAAATCAATTGGAGCAAAAATGAGTTTCCAATTGCCACTCTTCAGAGATAGTTTATGTTTTGCATAAATGAATTTTGATAGGTTGATAGTTTATATTATATTTAGGTTGACAATTTATGTTTTGCATAAATGAATTTTGACTAGTTGATAATTTAATTCAATTGGAGCAAAAATGAGTATCCATTGTCAATCTTCAAAGATAATTCATGTTTTGAGTTAATGAATTTCGATAGGTTGATATTTTATGTTTTGCATAAATAGATTTTGACAAGTTGATAGTTTAATTTAGTTTGAGCAAAAAAAAAAAAAAAATTCCATTGTCACTCTTCAAAGAACCTATTTGATCGAAAAAGAGAAAAAAAAATTTCAAAAAAATGATTATCATGAAAAGACAAATTTCCAAAAATAAGAACATTAAAAAAAAAAAAAATCCGTTAAGAAAAGTCAAGTTTTAAAAAATACAGCCATTACAATAAAACAATTATTTAAAAATATGACTGTTGAAAACAAATAATAAAAAAAAATTAAAAAAATAATATTTAAATAAAGTGGTAAAAGAATAGAGTTTGGGATGTTGGGTGTTGAGCATTCACATCAAATATTCTAAAAATTTTAGCTTTTAACACCTCAAAGAGCTACTTTATCTATTATACCACCTGACTTTAAAATACATCCAACATCAAAACTTCTATCTTTTTTACCACTTCATTTAATAATATAAACTACTCATTAAAATAATAAAAAAACAACTACACAAAAACCTATAGCAACCACCTCCTCCACCACCACCACCACAACGATCACTGTAACAACCACAACCCATCACAGGAAAAAAAAAAAAAAAACCCATCACCACCACAACCACCTCCACCACAAGCATAGACACCACCATAGCAACCATAACCCACTATAGGAAGAAAAGAAAAAGAAAAAACTAAAGCATAACCACAAACATCCATCAAAATCACAACCAACCACTACAAAAACAAAATCTCAGCCACCTTCCTCTTCCACCAAATCTCAGCCACATACTCACCAATACCATTCCTATACTCCAACGAATCACAAACAAGCACTCACTGATGGCCAATCTAACCCATTGTAGGAAGTAAAGAAAAGAAAAACAAAGCAAAACAACAACCATCCACCAAAAACAACCATCCACCAAAACAAAATTATAACCCAACAATCCAACCCACCGATCTCATCACCATGCCTCACGACTGATCTCACCACTGTGCCTCCAAATTAGAACCCCAAACCACCACCACCATGACCCACCACCGAAACCCACCGAAACAAATCGGAAGCCACATGGAGATCAAGTTCAAAGAGAGAGTTTTCGGTTCGGTCAGGGAGAAAAGAGCTTGGGTTTTTGGGTTTGGTCTGAGGAAGAAGAGAAGAGCTTGGTTTTTTAGGTTTGGTTAGAAGGAGAAGGGAAGAGTTTCAGTTTTTGGCAGCATGGGTGAGGGGAAGGGAGCATCATGGCTTGGGTTGAGGGAGAACCAACTGAAAAAAAAAAATATATATATATATATATATATATAGAGAGAGAGAGAGAGAGAGAGAGGGAGGGAGGAGCAACATCTAATGAGGCATGGGAGAAGGGAGAACCAAAAAAGAAGAGAGAAGAGAGAAGAGAGATACTGTGTGATGAAAATAAAGGAAAGAGCATGCGTGTGGCATTAAACAAATAAATTTTTTTTAACACCATGCTACAGTGAGTTGCTAGAGATGGTAGCTCACTATAGTTGGGTCTAAAAAATTATGGCATTTAACATGTTTGACGTAGTGTGTTTTTTGTGTGTTGGTTATTATTAGTAGCAATTTTAGCATTATAGTATTTTTGATGTGAATGCTCTAAAGTGGTATGGTATAATAGAAAATGTAGCTTTTGAAATGGTGACTTAAGATATGTTTTAGAAGTTTGGATGCTAAAATGCTCTAATGCTCTTACACCCTCACAAGCCGTGGGCCGATAAATAGTGGACCCATTAGTAGGTCTTATTCACTTTTCAATATTAAAGGCCTTCACGTGCTCTAGGTAAAAGAGAGCATGGGACATTTTATTTTTTCCAAGATAAAACCACAGATTTTTACTAAAATTTAAGACATATCCTTCATGGAGAAGGCCAAAGGAAGCTAGGAGAGTCTTCAACCAAATTTGGGGATTACAACACAAGGTATGGCTTGATGGTAGGAATCCTTATCGCAACACCAAAAGAGGAGCACAGGGGCGGAGCCACGTTGTCCTTTGGGGGGGCCGTGGCCCCTGCAAATATATATATATATATATATCCATTAGAGTATGTAAGAAAATTGATTAGGCCCCCCAATGTTTGACATCCGACCCCCCCATATCTCTTCTATTCTCCCAGCTAAAAGCCTTTAGTTTTAGGCCCCTATTCTTCCAGCTTTAGTTTTAGCTAAAAGCCTTTAGTTTTATGCCTCTATTCTCCCAGCTAAAAGCCTTTAGTTTTAGGCCTCTATTCTCCTAGCTTTAGTTTTAGGCCTCTTATACTCCAAATAAAACAAAAAGCTGGCCCACTTACATTTAAATACTCAAAATCCAAACAAAAAAACAATAAAATTTCACTTTCTCTATCTCAAAAACCCACCCACGGAATCCTTTTTTTTTTTTTTTTCCTTCTGTGATACACTTTCACTTCCCACTGGTACCGCCTAGTAGCCCCCAAAACTCAACATCAGTCCTCTAGTCCCAAAAAAAAAAAATCCTAACAATTTTTTATTTCTTCTTGCTTTCTAAAACAAATCACTCAGCATATTTTATTATCAAATTTCAGGATTTGGAACTTTGTGACTATCTGGTGAGTTTTCTTCTCTTATTTAAGCACTAGACCTTCATCTCTTTAGACTCTTTTTAGAGGGTGAGTTTTCAGTTTCCGCTTCAACTCTTTTTAGTGTTTTTTTTTTTTTTTTCCTCAACTATCTACACTTAAATATTCACATGCTCTTTAATTTTTCATAAATTTTTAGAGAAATATATGGTTGAAGGCATGGGCATGGGGAGGTTGTTTGTGATGAGTCTTGAAGGGAAGATAAAGTTTGCACTTTGTGAAGATAAAGTTTCTTAGGTAGTTTTTTTTTTTTTTTTGATTTATTAACTATCTTTGATTAGTTAGATATCATGTGGCAATGGGTGTTGTTAAATTGTTTGGTTTATGTTGTGTACTTGTGTGTTTAATTTTTGTTTTTGTTTGAGGGGTTATTCTTAATTTAAAAAAATTAAAATATAGGAAAATTTGAATAATAGAAATGATGATGGGTTGACTGTTTAAATTATAGTGGAATTTTTTTTTTCTTGAGTATGTATAACATCCATATAATTAAGTAAAAATTTCTAATTAAGATTTTATTTTTTAAGTTCTTTTTAGGTTAATTTTTGAGTCATATTCTTAAAGTTAAAAGAATTATGAGCAAATGAAAAACAATTGATGCATTCTTAAAGAAAAAAAGATGTTAGCAATTCAAAATTTAGGACACCTGTAGCTGTAGACATAAATGTTGATACTTCAATGCCTGATGAATACCCTTTCAAATGTTCAAGAATTCAATCTGAAGAGATAGATCCTGATCTAGGATCACGTAAACAAATATGTGAATTTTCTATCAACAAACAAGATGAAATCCGATGAGCTTATTTCAAAGAATGTTCATATCAACCTAAATATATAGACTATCCATACGATGATAATCATCGTCGTCGAAAATCGACCCCCCCATATAAAAATCCTAGCTACACTCCTGGAGGAGCGGTTTGAGCAATAACCCCAGCAAGGCCCATGTGGTACATGTGGATTTACCCATAGCTATTACGTGGTGTGTGGTTGATGAACCCACATCAGAGATGCCTTCATTAGGCAAAAAAAAAAAAAAAAAAAAAAAAAAAAAAAAAAAGGAATTACAACTCAGCAAAGCTTCTTTTTCCAGAACATGAGCTACATGTTACAACATACAACAAGATTAACAAAACCAAAATAGACATCTCTTGCAACTATGGCTGCTTTGTTTATATCTTTATCCAAGTCCACACTAGGAGAAAAGACAGGTTTCTGTGCTTTGTTAAAAAAAAAAAAATCTCCTTAGACGGTTTCATGATACTCTCATACAATATATAAAACTCACATGTCTGACACTTACAATATATCATAAGAGAGATATCTCATGCAACTACCTCGTAAAATAATTTTTTTGAGCCCATGAATGACCTTACTACTTACATAGAACCACACCACATTTGCATTGAAAGGTATGTTCAGATACTTTTTTCTTTTCTTTTTTTTTCTTTTTTTTTGCTCATGTTCAGATACTTGAAAATGAAGATAATGTGCTGCACTGCTGCAAAAACAAATTATAAACCTTAAAAATTCTCTCTTTCTATGATTTTTAATAATAAAAGACTGAAGAGAATATTGAACTCTTTTAGAAGAAAGAATACAATTTTGGCACCCTGCCTAACCTATAAAAAGGCTATTACTTAAGAATAGATTCAGTGATAGTGCAAAGATCATAGATCGTATATATATAGTTTGCCATGAATTGTGGCACAAAGGGTGTAGTCCTAGATTTTTGCCTAATCTCACTCACGCACGGTGGGAGCTGAGCTGAGTTGACCCAAGTCTTTGACAAGTGCATCCAAATCCGCTGAAGAGCTACCACGACCACTGACCGCTTCAAAAGCCTTGTCCCTCAACTCCTTTGCCCTCACTTTAGTGGCACCATCCCCAAGCATTGACTCATCAAAGACCCTTGCCAAGTGGTCCGGGTCAGGCACAGAGTTGGTCCCCTCACACACCCAAACGGCCACGCCCATGTCCTCCACCAATAGCTTTGCATTCACAAATTGGTCCGCCTCCATTGGCCAACCCAATATTATTACCCCTCCCACTATCGCTTCCAAAACCGAGTTCCAAAAAGACCCTTGCCAAGTGGTCCGGGTCAGGCACAGAGTTGGTCCCCTCACACACCCAAACGGCCACGCCCATGTCCTCCACCAATAGCTTTGCATTCACAAATTGGTCCGCCTCCATTGGCCAACCCAATATTATTACCCCTCCCACTATCGCTTCCAAAACCGAGTTCCATCCACAGTGACTCAGAAACCCACCCACTGCTTTGTGACTCAGTATCATCAATTGTGGGGCCCAACCCTTTAATATCACACCCCTCCCAGTCCCTGTCACTCGCTCCTCAAACCCATCCGGGATAAACCCGACCTCCGCACCCGTTTTCACCACCCATATAAATCGAGTCTTACTCTTTTCTAGCCCGGAAGCCAAACCCTCCACCTGTTGTTTATTCAACATCTTCTGACTCCCGAAACACACGTACAGAACAGACCCTTCGAGGCACCCGTCAAGCCACGTTTTGACGTGATCATCATTGCCCGAATGAGAATCTGGGTTGCCCCGACCAACACCGCCAGAAGTGATGCCCACCAAGCTTAACGGGCCAACCCCGTAGACCCGAGAGTTCTTTCTCAGGTAATCCAAGTAATGACCTTCCAATTCATGAAAGCTGTTAAAAACGCAACCCCAGCTGGCGGTATTAGCGAGCATGCCATCTTTGATGAAGTGGGTCTCGGGGTTGGATTCGTTATAGAAGCGCCACAGCGAGGGAAGATGGTCCTGCTTAAAGGAGGGCGATCCGGGGAGATCAGGAAAATCAAGGGTGGGTAGAGAACGAAGGGCTTGAGCGTTAGTGGCAGGCCACAAGTTGTAATGTACGGAGGCCAAAAAGGCACCGGAGGAGAAGAAAACGATTCTGGGAATGTTGAGTTGGATGGCGAGGCGGAGAGTCCAGCCTAAGAAGAAGTCGGAGATGATGGCTATTGGTGGAGAAGGGTGGGAAGTGAACCAGTGGAGAAGAGGGTCGTAGAGGTTGGTGAGGGCAGTCATGATGTGGAGGTTTCCGGCGTTGCCGACGTCTCTGACGTTCTCGACGCCATGGGGGAGTTGAGGGTGGGGAGGGAAAGGAAGGACTAAGGTTTGGATGGAAGGGTTGGAAGAGAGGAGAGGAGTGAGAGTGGGGAGGTTTTTAGGTGTGACTAAGATGGTGATGGTTGAGCCACGGAGGGATAGTTGGTGAGTGAGATCGAGGAGTGGAAGCATGTGGCCTTGGGCTGGGTAGGGGAACACCAGGATGTGTGACTGCGAAGAAGAAGACATGATCCTGATGACAGACTGTGGAGGAGACTTTGAGAAAGAGAGAGAGAGAATGGTGATAATTGGCGTGTAAAGTCCGCTTGCTGGACACACAATGCTACAAATAAAGAAACGAGTAGCGGTAGGAGTGAAGAGTAAAGACGATGAAAAAAAAAAATCATTATCATTAATTATTTATTAGTGTAAGAACTAACAACTAGACAAGTGGCGTTCTCCCAAGATACAGGCTACATTCAACACAATACTTTATACTAGATTCTCGTCTCTTGTGCGTGCGTGCGTCATTTGTATTTGTAATAACTTTTGTATGCTTTAAGATCATTCGCAGTAGAGTTAAAAAACTTAGTTTTTTAACTCTATTAAAAGTTACTTTATTTATTATATTTATACCTTTATTGTAGTAGTGTATCTATTTTAACTATCAATATAATAAAATAATGTAAACATTACAATAAAATAATATACCTCTACAATAAAATAATATATCTCACAACCCAAAAAAAATCTCAGCACCGACCACAACCTCCTCTACAATCAGCCACAGCCACAACCGCCACCACCACCACCACCATCAACACAGACACAATCAAACCCACAAACAAAATAAAACCAAGCCCTCAGGAAAAAAAAAATCAAACACCGCACCACCAAACCATAGCCACAACAACCACCAGCGCCACCACCACAGCCACCAAACCCACAGAAGAAAAAAAAACCAAACATCATTCCACCACCACAGCCATCAAACCTACAGAAGAAAAAAAAAATCAAACATCATCTCACAACTACAGCCATCAAACCCATACAAGAAAAAAAAAATCAAACATCATTCCACCACCATAGCCGGTGGATCGGCGGCGTGGATTGATGTGGATCGAACGGCGTGGATCGATGTGGATCGACGGCGTGGGTTTAGGTCTGGCGGCGAGGATCGACGGTGGCGTGGGTCTGGGTCTGGCGGCGAGGATCGACGGCGTGGATTTGGCGGCGAGGTTCGACAGTGGCGTGAGTCGGCAGTGTGAGCTTGGGCTGGCAGCGGTGAGAGAGAGAGAGAGAGAGAGAGAGAGAGAGAGAGAGAGAGAGAGAGCGGAGAGCAACTACATTCAACACAAAACTTTATACTATATTCACTTCTTTCGTGCGTGCGTCATGTGTAATAATATTTGGTTGCGTGACTTGCGTCATGTCTAACATCTTTTATTACGTGAATTAGTTATTGTGTAAGAATAATTATTATTTAAATTAAAGAATAATTATAATAGTTATTTTTCATAAATATAAAATTTTCTTATATATCATATTTTATAAGCTTTTTGATGAGTCTATAAAAATTATTAAGTTCATCCACCTTAATGGACGGTCATTGCATCATTAGTAGGCCATCAAAGATAGATGAGTAACTGCCCAACGCATTTAGTAACGATCATCAAAAGCCTTAAACCCTCTCATCAAGACAAAGAATGTTACAATTATAGTAATAATCACCCCTATTTATGTCTAATAGCTACCTAAGTCACGTATAAAAGAGACAATCTGTCCATTTGCCAAGGTACGTAAAAAAAAAAAAACTAATACAAAACACTATTTAAATACAAAATATATGGGTGATACTAACTTAAGCATCGGAGGCTCTCCCACCGGGCACAACCCAGTGGTCTCTTCGATCTATCTCTCCTTTATTTTGCAAGTCGTATGAGATCGTCTAATACTTCGGATTGGATAAGTGACTCAACTGACGATTTTGGCATCATCACTTTCCATATTTAACCACCAAATTTATAAATATTAATATTTAATAGTTATTTCATGTCTATGTGACTGTGTCCTCCATATAAGCCAACAACTGTTATGCCTTTCACAAAATTTCTATTTTATTACATCGTGTTTTTATTTTGAATTTTTTTTTTTATATATAAAGTGGTATATCTAGTTGTTATTCTCGTTTGAAATGTATCTTGAGGATTATTTTATTCGTTTAATTGAGTTACTAAGGAAAATTTCCTATTATAATTGAGTTACTAATTATTAGCAAATATTTGTAAAAGGGTAAAATATTTTAGTCAAAGTGTTTGTTGTATATAAAAAAAGAATAAGTTAATCAAGTAAATCATGATCAATAAGATTGAAGTCATTCATGAATATGATTGAGTTTTTTTGATAAAAAAATTTATTAAACTTGAACATGTAACCTAGTTTGGGGATGAACTTAAATTCAGTTCATGTTCAAATTAAAATTAAATGACCAAAGATATTTTGAGTACCACAAAATAAAACCAAACGAAAAAGAGTATAATATTAGTGTGAAATCCTTTTTTTTTTTTGAGAGAGAGTTTCAACTTATGATGTCCACTCCTAATGATAACTTTTTATCATCAAACCAAAACACCAATTAATTTTTGGTGTAAACAAAGATTGAATTCTAGATCTCTTATTCAATCATCAGAAACTTTACCAATTAAACTAATTAGAACCACTTGTGAAATCTAAATGGAAAATGCTAACAAATATCTTTAGGGCATTGGTTACCAATCCATTTAAAGAAAATTTTTATGGGAAAAGAAAAGAAAAAGTAATTAATATTTTAACAATTTTTTTTATATTTTTCATAAAAATTGTGTTAAAATTTTCTTAAAATAGATTGTTAACTAATGCTCTAAAGACACTCACTAATGTGACACCATCTAAATTGATTGCTCTATAAAAGAGTAGGAAAATTGTGGTCCTTTGTGAGCTGAATCCGTGTCCCTTGGTAACTTCAAGCTTAGCCAGGTAAGTGGACTATAAATGTAATCGCAGTATTATTGGTCCACGAGGTCAATCTTCTTGTCTTCTTTCAGCCTTTTTTGCACGGTTGCAAAATTTGGTCAAAAGTTTCATGATGCCGTAGCCATCTTCTTCTTCTTCTTTGTCTCTTCTGGAACCAGTTTTCCACATGCTATGCCGACGAACTTACCAGCATGCTGTGGAGTAATCAAGTGCATTTGCTATATTACAAATTCCTCGCAAATAAACATTAACCCCATATTTTAGATATTATATATATGCTTCAAAAAAAAAAAACCCATATTATATAAGACTAGATTCTTCTCAAAATAAATATGTAGACAATTAAATTTCTATTTTGAAATAAATCAAACAAGTAAAATAGTTTTACTATTATCACGCGTCGCAAGAAGAGACAATCACCATTTGTGGAATGCCTTCAATCTACAATAGACATGGGAAGGCCTCTTACATAGCTCACGATGGAGGATGTAGCCATATTGAAAGAAAATCATGCTATGCGTTTAACTTCGTCCACAAATTCTTTGCCTTTGAAGCCACTAAATGGATTCGTAAGGTCTTCACAAAGTTTGACCGAATATGGTATTCTACCAAGTGAACGGAAAAAAAAAAAAAAAAAAAATATGGTTCGACCCAAAGGCATGTAAACTATTAGCCAGAGTAGCCTACAATTTCTCAAAACAAGGGGACCTAGGGAAATTGATTCTAGAAGTCATCGGAGAGAATGTACATGGCCTTAGCAAAACACAAAGGAAAATATGAGTTTGGTAGATCGAAGGTTGTAGAAGACTTTTGTGGTGTCAATTTTGTCGACTTATGGCCTTCTGGTCTACTTTGGCGGTTCTGACAGTGTTTGACAATTCAGGCGGATTGGTTCCAGGGTAACTATTAATGTCTCTTATTGTTTTCAAGGGTTGGTGGCATAGTACCTATGAACAACATGCTACCCTTTGCCGGCCTAAAACTTCATCCAATGTCTAGTGCAATAGTCTCTTCTAGATGACATGTTACTCTTTGCAATCCTATAAGCCCTTTCTTAGGTCTAGTGCAATAAATTCTTTCTAACAACATGATCCTTCTATGGGTACTTAGTACAATATTTTTCAAAAGTATGATATTTTGCCTTTTCACACCTCTTTTTCCTTTTGTTTGTTAGTTTCCAAAGATCTCTATATAAGGCCACCCGGGGCATGCCTTAAATTGTACAAGCATAGTCTCCAATGGGTAGCATAATATTCTAAGTGTATAGAAATTATGCATTTTTCACTTATTTATTTATTTATTTACTTATTAATTTCTATTTATTTATTTATTTATTATTTTTTTACATGCTTTGTTTGTACTAATCTTTTTTCTTTTCTTTTTTTTTAGCGGCTATCATGATGCTCTTTTTCAAGGATTCGAAGATTGGTCAAGAACCAGCCTTGTTCATTTGTAAGGAGAAAGATAATAAGGATGCAAAGGCTACGACTTTGATTGTATGTCAACCCATAATTGGAAGACTTTCAGAGAGATGGGGCCATAACTCTTATCCTCTCAATTTGCTGAAATGGTCACAGGTCGTTCTTTCCCTCTCTACAAAATATACATACATATAAGACTAGTTTGGGCTGCATGTCTTGGCCATGTTAAAAAGAGGAGTGATTAAAGTCAAATTTAGAATTTATTTCTAACACACTAAAAACATAAGGGTGAGGTTTAGGTCTAGTGCATCTAATGCATTGAATCCGTTAAAATTGTGACACATGTCCAAAAGTAGACACATACTATTATCTCAACAAGTTCAGTGCAACTGGCCATTGGATTCAAACCTCACCCAAAATATAAACCATTTAATTTTTAAAGTACTTAGAAAATTTACCATTAAATGAGACATTAATCTAACTACATGTGCTTTGAAAAGCACTATTTCAGTAGGTAGGCACATATAGTGAATTTACAAGAGCGCATATTTTTTCCACTTCATTTGCTTATATTGGAAGACAAAGTAATACTACATTATAGCAATATTTTATCTATTTGTCTTCCTTTATGTGCCTAATTTCATCTTCATTGAATTCCTTTGAGTGGGTCATGAAATGTTGAACTTACGCCAAATCCTACTCAATCTTAACAATGGCTTCAGATTTATCTTTCTTCTACAACATTTTTAGCTCGATTTCAAATCCCCTGAACAATTATTACTTTGTAATTGACCAATAAACAAGCACGAAAGTAATTAAAAGGAACGGTTATAATATTAGAAATTGAGACACTTTCAAAGAATTAAAGTAAATAAGAACAAACCGATTAAAGTAACATCGAATTGCTATTGTACAAAAGAGAAACTGCATGCATTACAAATTAGAAACAACTTCATGAATCGAACACATAAGTTGCATCACAAATTAAAAAACACGTTCATCAATTGAACACATAACTGGATATTGTAAAAGATAGTTGTCATTTGTTTCAAGTTATCAAAACATAATAGAGCATATTCAAAAGGAGAATTCATTCACCAACAACATAAATTCTGCAATTAAAATCATCTGGTTACCATTTTGAATGGTGTGGTCAAGGAAGGATGTTTACAGTTCTATTACCAAGTAAATATTTTCTTGATGTTTTTCTTTTTCAATTTAGTGTACCAGCAACTCCACCACTTGCTTAGGCATCGTCACCCAAGAGACATCAAGCAAACAAAACACCATTGTCTGCATGTGTTCATGTACAAGAGTCAGCTCAGGCAAGCCAACTTGAGTTCTTGGTGTTGCAACACATGCTTAGCATCCCTGAAAAGGGCTCATTGGAATAAGGAAATTGAGCGAAGATTCTGACAATCAAGTTCATTAAGGGCAAAGAGGAAAAAAAGAGAGTAAAATAAAGGAAACTGCTATTGCCTAACAACAAACACAAACCAGCGCAAATTCTAAGACACCTCCAACCCTCTACAGCAGCAACTACAGGCATTTTGCAATCTGTGGTTACAAAGAAGCAAAATTCATAAAGTCAAGAGTTTGTTAATAATAGGATTCTCTATAAAAACCATAGAATAAACTTTTTATCATTACTTCCATAAAAATAATGAGTTCGTGGACTCTGAGGGTTAAAGTTGACAAAAATATTTTCCATTGTGTTGATCACAAGATCAACCAATAGATCGAGCAGAAAAGAAAAATAGGCTGCGTGGCCCAACAATACAACTATGATTTCTCAAGTGCAAAACCCAGAACCTAAATTCTACATTTCTATTAATTAACTGTACTTGTAGTTCCCTTAGCTTTCCTTTGGTAAACAGCTAAAAGCTACACACACACACACACGCATATACCAACCATATAGACATCTCAAAATCAAGCTTCATTCCTCCAGAAGAGCAAGAGTACGTGACCATTTTCTCTATTGGGTTTACTCTTTTCTATTTTTGTTTCATTGAGCTGTCAACAAATATCATCAGTTATGAATGAATCTTAAATCTTTTACGGGGGCCGATACTTATAGTTGCTTTGCCACGAATGGACACAAACACAATACTCAAATGGAAGGCATAACAAGAGACAAACTCAGAGAAATTAGGATTGAGAAATACCCGAGAATAACTAACAAAGTGTCTCAAACTATGTGACCCTCAAAATACTATTTTTTTCATTTGATTCTACCTTCTTCTTCTTCAATAAATCTTCTAATAGGAATGGAATAGAATGGGCAGTTAGGTGTCATGAAGAAGAATGAGAAGAAGCTAGTGGTGAAGAGGTCAATGGAAATAATTTCGGGAGAGAAATAAATGATGTTTGCTTATGTTCTACCTCTTAAAGCAGAAAATGGAGCAGGTGGAATACCCACTCCTCATCGATTTCAGAGCAGAAAGCTACAAAGATGGCCATCCCCATTCCTCCTCTGCTCACCTCACCAATTTTGTACAAATCCCACCAACACATGCACTCTTCTCACCAACCCTCTCTCTCTCAGATTTGCAGGAGATTTCCCACTCGTTCCGTGCCTGTGTCTCACCCTCTCTCTGCTATCCAAAGACATGAGAGATATTTTTCACGCAGTATTCTCTGTCCTCTCTCTGTGCCAGGCTGCCAGTGCCAGCCCCTCTTCTTGAAAATTAAAATAGTGGGTTGTGTGTTGTTTCTAATAACCAAAGCAATACATAAAACAGTGTATATAGACAGACTAACCCAATCTTTAAAACCAAACAAAGCACTATTCAAGCTTTTACGTTTCCAACCCAAACACACATTTAAAAAACCAACCTAAACACCACACCAAAAGGTGCATATAAGATGGACTCACAAAATGTTTTAAAGCCACCAAAATACTATCCATTTGACCTCTTCACTCTTTTAAATATATAGTTTGGGCTGCACTTGCAAGGCACATGCTTGCCATAATAAAGATTAGCAATTAAGGTTAGATTTAAAATATATTTATAAGATCAACCAAAAAAAATTCATTTGATTTTTGAAATGCTTATAAAAGTGTACCATTAAAAGAGACTTTATTTGACTATATGCAGCAGAAGCACAACGTTTGGTGTTCCAGCACATTCTTCGTGCTTTCAAATATGCTACAGAAGTGAAGACAAAATCCAGTGCAGTGAAAACCCAATTGCACCACAGGAGGACACAAAATCTCCAAAAATAGGCAAGGCCACAGCAGTAAATGGATGTGAAAATAAGACGGATAAGGTAATTTTTCAGGCAAAAATGGCTAGTACCTTTGCTGGACAACATTCTTTCCTCAGAGTAGGCATATGTTGGCCTGCAATATATCTAAAGGAAACAATTCAATTAAAAGAGGCCTTCAAATCATAATCACTTAAAATGAAGATTAATGTAGAACTAAGAGAGGAAATAATCATAAAAATGGGGAAGATGGCAGTATAAAAACATGACATTGCAAGAATTTGGTTTGATATAGACAAAAAGAAGTTTGAAATTAAAATTATGATGGAAAGGTAATGCATCATCATCACTTAAGAAAACATGAGTAAAGAATAAATGAGAGAGTAAAAGAAGTCACGATTGAGAAAGTTTGTGTTCTGTTGTCTGCTAGTGATAAAGCTTAATACCAGAACCTTCACATTTTTCAAGACCTCTTGTATCTGAATGATCATGTCATTGTTTTCCATTTTTCCAGGAACTTTTCGATTTTTACAATTTGATCTGTACTTCACAAATTGCTTATTTCTATGCCATAATTCTCATCTTTCACTTTGCATTGGTGTCCATGAAGTTCTCAGATGTTTGCAGCAATTGTGTTCTGAAATCTATATGCTAGACCCTTCTTTTCATTTTATAGCTAACTTCTGAAATTTCTTCCTTTACTTAAATTATAATATCTTCTGAAAGAAATAAAAATAAAAGTAATACAACAAAAAAATGAAGAAGAAAAAGAAAGAGAGCTAGAAACAAGGAACCATCATGTAATAAACTCTTTATTTATAAGACATTACAAAGAGTACCTCACAGCATTTAGTGCAGTGAGCTTTTACTCTGCTCAAATCCTTTCAATTTATCAATTTATCTGGCATAGGAAGGGGAAAAATAAAATATATTAATTGAGAATGAAATAACAAAAATTCTCAATAACAACAACTTAGAAAAAAAGAAAGAAAAAGTTTTAAAAAGGACCAAAAATTCGAGAAATTCAGACCGAGTAATACCAGATCATAACTAACGAATTGCTTGAAACTATGAGGTCCTCAACAGTCTCAGGTGTTCTTTTTTGGGGAAAATTTTTAAAATAGGAGTGATGAATGAATTGGGCGTTTAGGTATCATGAAGAAGAATGAGAAGCCAATGGAAAGAAACTATATATGCTTTGCTTGTAGAACTCCTAATGCAAATGGAGAAGGTAAAAGACCCATCCCTTGTCCCAGATTTTCAGCCGAGAATTCGTGTGATTAGCACTCCTCTCTCTCCCTTGTTCAATCTCAACGCAGAAAGCAACAAATAGGGCCATACAGAGCAGATCGAAGCACATCTCTTCTCTTTCTACTCCTGTTGTTTCATTCTCTCTCCAACATACTCTTCTTCTACTGGGTCTTCATTTTAGCCTTTTTCTAGAGGTATAGTGATAAAATGGTGAGTTTTGGTGGGTGCACAACAAAAACATCTGTGCTGCTCGACATATCAGTGCGTTTAGACAGAGACTCACCAAATTTTTAAAACCAACCAATCACCATTCCTCAGGAATCTTCACACATTTTAATATATTTAATAGAGAGAACCGTAAGTCTGTAATACACCATGTACATAATAATTTCTGTTACTTCACATCTTTGGGGATTCAACCATGAACATCAATAATAATCACCTGCACATGCTTGCCAGAGTAAATTATTTTACCTCGTGGCATAGACTAAAATCACAAACCAAGTTAGAGATTCACAAACGACAAATCATTGTTTCTACTTTCTAGGCTTGCCTTCTACCTAATAAAAGAACTTGAGATAATCTTAATCTGACCGTCTGAAAACAGAATCTGACTTGTATCTTCGGCACACTCTCCTATACACCATGTTGAATGAAAAAATTTCATGATGCACTCTAGCCAATGGTTTTTCCACTAATTTTATAGTCTGTGCAAAAAAAAAAGTACATTATTCCTAACTGTTGCTGACAAAGCAATGACATAGTCAAACAAGTCTAGTGAGTCATATTGGATACATACCTCACATACATTTGTCATAATCTCAACTGCTTTGGCTTGCGAAAATCTGACTGTGTGAAGACAGCAATATCATTTATACCTTCAAAAAGTCTCCTGTAGGCCACATGCCATGAACAACTTTGGTGTGCAACCCATGGGCAAATTATTTTTACACCAAGAACTTAGTAACTTCTAAATTAACAGTGCCTGAAATAGAGGATATTATTCTAAATTATTACTGGCCAAAAAAGTATATAAGTCTTAGCTGATTAATACCTCACACATTTAGAGATACTAAGCTTCACCATTCCACAATTCCCCGTTAATCCACCGAAAGTGGGTAACAGTCCTGCAAACATAAAGAAAGTCAATTGAAAAGAAACCAACAACTAAAGTTCATACTTTCAAAAATATGAAGAAATTGAGGACACAGCCACTGAATCAACCCTGGAGACCAAAGTTAGAAACTTGGATAGCTGCTCTCCAAACAGAAGAAATATACAAATAAGCAACTGATACAATATGTCTTACCATATCAAGGCACTTGCCATTGAAGCAAGGCCCAATCTCTCCCAGACTCCACAAAATTGAGAGTTTTGTGCACTAGGTACGACCTTTTTGATGTCTTACCATATCAAGTCTGGTTTCAGGAAGAACGTAATGAGGCAGGTACATAATTCATGCCAATTGTGATATTCTTCCTTTCAACCTGAGAGATATCCAAATAAGGAGGGACCAAGGGACTTGACAATTACAGCTGCACATAAAATCCTTTTGTACTGCCAAGAAAATAGTAAATACAAGTCTCAATTGCAAGAATCAGAGATGACAGAAATGATCTTATAATATGCAGTGTCTAGCCAATAAAATAAACAAGTTTTGCTTTTGCCATTTGCTAATTGGCCCAGTAGGATTGCCTTTGAAGCTTGTATGGTACAACCATAAATTTAATAGCAAGTTATCCCTACTGACCATGAAAATGATAATTATATCCAGGCACAAGCCAAATCATCAAAGTGTTCATAGATGTGATGCAGATCGAGATCTAATATTATGGTTAAATCAAAAGATTAATGACATATGTAGCCTTCACAAATCAAAAGTGCAATCAAATGCCCTCAACATATTGCTTCAGGCATTAAACAGAAATGGATTGTCTTCTTCAATCTGATTCTTGTAATTTGATTACGTCTAATGTTTTTATTGATATAAAAAAAAATTAAAAATCATTTAAGAGGATTTATACCCACTTCCTAACTTAATAGAAGAGTTAAAAATTGATTGACAGATATGCATGTAGTGTGATGTTATACTCACATACTGACTTCTTTATAAGCCAAGGAACAGCTCTTTCTATTGGTGAGATGCATGAAAATCATCATTTCTCATGGATCAATCACACAGCAGCCCACATTTGATCATCTCAGCAAGTAGTTCAAAAACAGAATAAAGATCACCTTGCTGATGGAAAGCATTAAGCATCACCTCACAAATTTCTTGATCAGGTGAAATACCATCAGATAACATCATACAGAAAAAATATTTTGCTTCATTTATTAGACACCTTTTGCACAATCTATTGATCACAGCACTATAATCTTTGATTGAAATTTTAAATCCCTTCTCCACCATTTGATGGAAGAATATTATTGCCCTACTTACATCACCTTTTGCACAATGTGCTTTAACTATTGTGGTATAAGCAACTTTTGTCAAACTGACCTTTTGATCCTCAAGAGACAGCAATAGCTTGTCAGCGTCCTTCAGGTCCCCATATACACAAAGACCATTGATGAGGACATTATATGTGACAGGACTAGGCTCCAGGTTATGCAACAGCATCTCATCGTGTAACTGAAAAGCTTTGCTCAAGTCACGAGCTTTGCAGAAACATTGGATGATAGTATTATATGTAATTTGATCTGGAGTCAGACCCTTCGCACGCATATCCTCAAGTAATTTGACAGATTCTTGCAACTTCCATTGTTTGCATAGTCCTTTAATAACTACAGTGTAAGTGACACGAGTAGGCATTACAGCTTTTGCTTCCATCTCCCAAAGCAATTCGAGCATGCCATCTATGTTTCCTACTTCGCAGTATGCATTCATAAGAGTGGTATAAGTTACCACGCTTGGATCCAACCCATGCAGCTTGATGGTATCCAAGAGCCTCCAAGCCTCTTCTAGTTTATTGCTTTTGCAGAATCCATGAATAAGAGTATTGAAAGTGACAATACTAGGAGTAATCTTTTTTTCAGTTAATTTTTGGTATAACTGTACAGCTTCAGCAATATTACCAAGTTTTACATATCCGCCCATCATAATATTATACAGGACTATATCCTCCACCAAGTCACTTGTTATCAGATTATCAAAATACTTCCTTGCCTCTGATATATTTCCTTTCTCACATATGCCCAATAAAATGGCACCGTGTGTAAAATAATTTGGACAGATTCTCCTCAAGCACATTTCCTCGTATAGTAGGATAGCCCTATGGACTTCTCCTTTCTTGCAGAGGCCATGAATGAGGATGGAGTATGATATAACATCTGGTTTCAAGCCAAGAGCTTCCATTTCATAAAGCAATATCAATGCTTCTTCAAACCGTGCACTTTTGCACAAGCAGCTGAGTAATACACTGTATGAGATGATGCTCAACTGAAATCGCCGAGAAAGCATCTCTTCCCGCAACTTAAGGCCTTCCTCAATATTTCCCATCTGGCAATGCCCACACATTAGAATTGTATATGTAACAACATCTGGATTAAACCCTTTAAGCAACATGTCTTGGATTACCTTCCAAGCCCCACCCATCAAACCAAGTAGATGAAATCCTTTAGCAAGAATATTGTAGGTTACTATATCCGGCTCTACCCCATGCTTCTCCATGTCATTTTTGAACTCTAAGGCTTCTTCCATGGAACCTGCTACACATAATCCATGAATAAGAATATTGTAACTGTATGAATCAGGAAGTAGTCCACACTTGAGCATCATACAAAAAAATGACTTTGCGACATCTAAATAACCCAATTTACAGAACCTTGTCATGATGGTATTGAATGAAACAACGGAAAGACCAGTATCCTTCCCTTCGGAAATTTGCAAGAACGAAACTGCATCTTGTAGCCTGGATTGCTCGCATAGGCCATGTATAAGTATGGAATTAGTGTACTCATTCTCGGGAGTTCCACTATCTCTGATTTCATTACGCACATCCCACATGATGTCAGTGTGCCTTAAGTTGTGCAACAGACTATTATATGTTTGTATTGATGCACGCAAGTTGAGATCTTTCATCTTGGCAAGAACAAAGAGGGCATCTTGCACAAGCTCAAATCTCGAATAAGCAAAAGCCAACATATCCCAAACCACAATATTCGAATCCCAGCCGTGGAAATTATTCAAGAGCAGCTCACAAATTGAAGGTGCAGAACCAGAGCCTAGCAGAAATTCAGAAGAAGTCTATAAACAACAAAATCATATCTTTAATGTAGGGGTAGGGTGATTATGCAAAACAAAATATCCTATCTAGAAGCAAAGAAATTGAAGACATGGAATTGAGCAAATAAAAATACCCAACACAAATTTAAGCTACAAAAATCATAAAGAGAAAGCAAAACAATTACTAGTACAATTAAAAGGTTGAAAATTCCTATTATATAGATATAGATATAGATATACCTTCCTGTTGGACGATTTGGTATATAAGCGAGTGCAAGTCCTTGAAGCTCCTATTTCCCGCCAAAACATGGGAAAGCAAGAACTGTGAAATCTTTCGATTCAGCTCAGCTGGTGGATAGAGACGGGGAGCGGGGCCCACAAATCTTCCGAAGGCGAATGTCTTCAACTGGTGGTCTTGGTCGTGGTCGTGGTCGTGGTCGTGGTGGAGCATAGCGGCGGAGACGGAGGAGGAGGGTTTGGGGAAGAGGAGGGAAGAGAGAATTGGGAAATGGAGAGGAGGTTTGTTCCATTGGCATTGGTGGAGTTTTTTGAGCATTTGGAACTCGCCTACGCCTTTAGGGTTTCGTAATCCATAATAAAGATGTAAGAGACAATTTTAGGTTTTAAGGAGAGCCGTTGGTTGGTTTTTCTCTTTCGCTCGCTCGCGGGAAATATTTCAACCAAAAATCAACCAGATAAACTATAAACTACAAATCCAGATTAACTACAAAACAATCGCAACTCAAAACCCTAAAAATTTTACCTTTCTCTCTCTCTGTCTCTCATTCTCTCCGCCTCCACTGTTCTCACCTGTTCAACAGCTCAAGCAAGGCAGCAAGCTTCCTCCGCCTGGACGGCTGGACCGCCTCTCTCATTCTTTCTCATTCTCACCGTATCAGGTATAAATATTTGGGCACTCCGCACTCGGCTTTCTCTTCAGACTTCATTTTATTTGTTGAGAACTTAAGATAATAAGATTGGGCCCTGGTTTTGTAAATTTGTTTATCAGTTTATCATTATGTTTATGGCTGCCTGGACCCTCCCCCCGCCGGACTGGGTGTTAAGTTTGGGCCTTCAAATTTTTTTTTTCTTTTAAGCCTGCGTTTTTTTTTTTTTGGTTATAGATAGGATTTATTTTGTGTTTTTTTTTGGGTGGGTCTTATTAATAAGCCTTGTGTTATGGCTGTGCTTAAATTTTTGTTATGCTTATGCTTATTTATTTATTTTTTTTTTTTTAATTTTAATCTTGTGTTTATAAATCTTGTGTTTATATATATATATATATATTAGTTAGTGGTAATATATTGAATAAGTCTTTATTTATGCAGATTGAGATTGCTAAAAACTTGTTATTGTTCTGTGAAACTATAACAATACTTTTTTATATAAATCAAGTTCTATTTCTCATTTGCTCTACACTTGAAAGTTATTTTTTATTATAGTCTTTATAAATATATTGTTTAATTAGAAATGTCTACTAAAAAATATGCATCTAGATATGAAAAACTTAAATATAAAAAAAAAATAATAATAATTGAGTCTCAAAAAGGATCAATGGATAAATTTTTTATTAGTAATAAACAAAATATAACACAAAATTTAGATGAAAATATCACAAATGAACAAGAAATTCACCAAAAAGAGTTAGAAGATAATGAAATGATACAATTGCAAGATAACAATGATGTTCAATTTTGCAATACAACAAATCTTGATAATGAACTTCAAAGGAGATGTCCCAAGAATCATATCTAATATCAATAATATCCAAAGAAAAATTAAGTAGATTAGCTATATTATCGATTGAAAAGAAGATGTTAGAAGAACTTGAATATAAAAATTTAATTAGTCAATTTGCATCTCAAAAGGCAAGAAAAATAGATTTTAAATGAAATATATTACAATATATAGATATTAAATAAACATTAATTTAATTAATATATAAGTATAAAAAAGGCCCCATTTTTAATTATCGCCTTAGGCTCCAAAATGTTTAAGGCCAGCCCTGCTCTTCTATTGTGTTGCGTGAAGTGTGAGACATGAATTGTAGCGCCAGCGGTTATCCTAACCGGTTTTCTTGATGTCAGGACCTAATCAACCCACCCAAACATGGTGTCGTTTTTTAGAGGGTTGGTCTTGGTCCCCTCAAAGGTTTTTCGGGCCGAATATATTGGGCTAGAACAACGGCCTAGGGAACCAAGCCTGGCCCAAATCCCACGGGTAAGGGCCAGACTGAAAATGAGGGCAAAGGCCTAATAAGGCTAAGAAGAGCTGATGAGACTCGTTGTACCTGTACCGCGGTCAAGTCTCACCTGAGGACCGATAAAGTAGCCGAGAACAAAGGTGTTGTAGAGAAAACAAAGCGAGGAGCCAGGAAAGGTAAGCGATATTCACCTCCACATTTATTAGATGCTCCAAATTTCCAATATAATATAATAAGCATTAAATGTTGAATGACCAGTCAACAATGCTTTACATTCCAAAAGTCAATTTTCATCACTAAAAGAAAGGAGGAGACACTTGAGACAAACACCTTCTAATATCCAGCATAGTAACCCACTATTGGGGGATGAGCTGAGTGCATAAATAGGGTCTTCCCCTACACTTAAATGGGATTAGAAAAATTGAGAAGAGAGAGTGTAAGAGTTTCTAGAGAGCATTTGTATTTGTCGAAACTTGCTTGTAACCTTGGCAACAATATATTTGTATTTATTAATCAGAAAAGTGTTCATTCATGCTTTGATTTTTACTTGTTTAGTCCTCCCATTATGGATTATCCTCTTGTTTTATAAATTGGTTGTGACAATTAGAACCTTAGAATTAACTTTCGGTTTCATATTTAGAATTTTTTTAACTCCACACACACCTGCGCGTGTATATATATAGTATGTATGAAATTTAACAGCTAAAAAAACGTAGTACACCTCAAATTATATCCCAATTAGTCTAGCATATTTTATGTTTCTCTCTTTTATTTATTACAAATAACTTTAAGTGGTTTACTTTCAGTTTGCTCTTCATAAAACCAATTAACCCAGTCTACCAAATGAAGAAAAAAAAAAAAAAAACCTCAGAATTAAAGCTTGAAAAAAGTCATAGGACTTCTTTTCATGCAAAAGCTTTGGTCAAGCACTCACGGCTTTTAGAAAATAATAATAATAATAATGATAATGAGCTTTGGTAAGGCTTGCACAACCTAATCACAAACTGATTGACTCTCTAGAACTAAGAGCTAAACTTACCGCACCACGAACAATTAGTTAAAATAGTTTTGTAGATCAAATTTGACTAAAAATACTACTAGGCTGGTTCGAATGTAAGGGGCTAATCAACCCACCTAATATATATATATATATATAAAAGTTTAACTATACATTAAATGAAATATTAAGCTCCGATTCAAAAAAAAAAAAAAAAACCTATACATTAAAAGATATTAATTAAGTTACAAGATCTTTAACAATAATTAGATAATTACAACAATAGAAGATATAGATTTGAACCATACTTTAGATTAGTTTTGAAACTTAATAAATTATTATTTTATGATAAAACTCAGAAAACCTCGATCAATCAAGAAATTTGATTAAACTAATAATCGTTTGGCTTTTTTAGAACTAGATTAAAAGAAGCGGACATCGCCATACACTTGGGTATATCATATGAACCCCACAATGAAAGATTGAAAATGAAATAAAACAAATGATGGAAAAAGAGTGAGGGTCGAAATATAATTATTAGTGTCACTTCTCTTTTTCTTTTTTTTGATAGTTAATGATATAGATAGGGTTGACAAGGCCACTTGACTCCTAATCAACCCAACCAATCAAGAGTATGCAACAATTATCAATATCAAAATTCTCTCCTAAAGCATGACATTTATCTCACCTCCATCATGAACACAACAGTTAAAAATCAAAAAAAGTTTCATAACAATACACCACGAAAATCTAGCATAAGTCAGGATCTCATGCATTGATTTAGGTAAGAGAGGGTGAATGCTTTCAAATTCCTTGAGTATTGTCTTAGAAAAAAAGTTATTTTTGAGTTAAACATCAAAGGGGTCTTCGCACCACACTAATGATGTCATTTTAATAGAGTGATTTATTGTAAGCTATATGGGCACCAGGGCCCCAGGCCTAGCAACCTAGTACATCTCCCCATCCCCATTTCGGGCCTATAGCCTCGATCCAGGCACCTCAGGGACCAATCTGGGCCCAAGAGCCAAGATGAGACTGCACTGTCTTGGACACCCATAGCAAGCCCCTTACGTTCGTCTTCAACCTAGTCGGGGGTACCATTGCTCGGAGATACCTTGTACTCAGCTACCCGGTAGTGCTTTCTAGAATATCGCTGCCGAGCGGGCTTTTGGAGGTAGGAATCAATTCCAATGCCATAACCACCTTTTCCGACAGAGCGCCCACTTAAGAATGATGGAATTGGACTCCCATTCACACGAGTGAGAGAGTAATCATAACACCTCCACTCACCTCGAGCTATAAATAGGAGAATAGATTGAGAAGTGGGGGTTGGCAATTCATTAGAAAAACTAGGAGAAAAGAGTGACTAGACTAAGGAAGAAAGGGGAGCAGCCTTGTGAGATAAAGGGAAGGGCTTGTAAAAATAAGAGGGTGTATCTGAGTCTCAAAACATAGGATCACCCTTAGTAGGAAACTTAAAACCCATAACATAAATAGACTGTGAGCCCAAGTAAAGGTTGAGCCCATTAGCCATAGTTTGGGTACGCATAATTGGCGTTGTCTGTGGGAATCTCTTACAAAGCTGTGGTTTTACCAAGACGTGAACAAGAAAATGTCTGGAGGTTAATTAGGGAGTTATGATGAAAATGGCTCTAGAAGGTCTTCTCAGGGATCCACCTGGCGGGGAAGAAGACAAAAGGGATGCGAAGATAGGGAGTATGAGGAGGAAGGGCAGTCTGGCCTTGGAGAAGGGTCATTTCAAACGTACCAGAAAATGTTCGGTGCTTCGGGGTGCAATTGTTTCTACAGAAGAGATGAAGAGCTTAAGCGAAGGGATGAGGAACTTGAACTTCTACGTAGGTTGGTGAGGGATTTGAAGTTGGAAGCGAGAGGTAGGCATCGGAGAAGGGACCATGAGGAGCAAAGAGAAGGGTCAACTAGTGTGGAAGGCCGCTATGGAGTAAGGTCCCACCAATCCAGATCTCATCGACATCGGGGTTGCTCACGGGAATATGCAGATCGGGATTCGATTTCCATGGAGGAGTGACGACCCTGGAACGCTGCCATGGATGCTATAAGCCGCACATTACGCCGAGTTGCCTGATCACCATTCTCGAAGGGCATTGAACGAGCCCTTATGCCAAGCAGATTCACACAGCCGCCATTCAATTCTTACGATGGAAAGATGGACTCGATAGAACATGTAAGCCATTATTTTCAAATGATGTCTTTGCACACTTATAACGATGCACTAATGTGTAAGGTATTTCCTTCGAGTCTTGGGCCCACTACTTTAAGGTGGTTCAATGGGTTAAGAAAAGGCTCAATTCACAGTTTTTTTGAGTTAATTCAAGAGTTTGGTGTCCGATTTATAACTTGCAATCGAGTTCTGCAGCTTGTGGATGCATTGCTATCAATGAAAATGAGGCTGGGGAAACCCTCCGCAACTATGCTAACCGGTACTAGGAGCTGTACAACGTGATTGGCGGAGGTAATGAAAAAATCGCAGCGAGTACTTTTTTGTTCGGATTGCTCGAGGATCCCGAATTACGAAACTCGTTAACAAGGAGGTCTCTCGAGGATATGAGGTAGTTGATGAGGCGTATTGAAGAATATAAACAATTAGAGGAGGACTGGTTGCAAAGCAAAGGTAAGGCCCCGGTCATAAATCATCCTTGGCAAAGCGATTTCCAGTCAAGGCTCTGGAAGGATTTAAGGATTCAAGAGCCGAGGCCACAGATGGGGGAAGTGAATGTAACGTTCAAGGAGCCAGTGCATAGGATTGTGGATTGAATCAAGAACGAGCCATACTTTTGGTGGCCAAACAAGATGAGGGATGACCCTTTAAGGAGGAATCAGAACCTATAATGTACTTACCATAGGGATAAAGGCATACCACCGAACAATGCAAAGTGTTAAAAGATCATCTAGAGCAGTTAGTGAAGGTGGGGTATTTGAAAGAGTTCGTGGTGGACCCTAGGAATTAGGGAGCGGGGCAGGGTGCTCGGCCTAGTGGGAATCCTCTCCCACCCCCATTGGGAGTAATAAAAGTCATTCACACAGCTCCATGGGACACTCTCATGTCTAAGAGGAGGGGGGTGCAGGCTGTGGTACCAGCGGAAAGCTACGCAGGTGAGCAACCCTCTGAGAAGAAGTTGAAGTACACTCGGGAGTCCATTGCCTTCAATGACGAGGATTTAGATGGCACAATTCAACCATATGACAATGCTTTGGTGGTTACAGCCTGAATAAATGGTTTCATAGTAAAGAGAGTATTGATAGATCAAGGGAGTGGTACCGAGGTGATGTATTCCGATCTGTTCAAGGGGCTTGGCCTGAAGAATGAAGATCTCTCCAAGTACGATACGCCCCTGATGGTGGTCCCAAAAGGGTAGATTTCGCTTCTTGTGAATATGGAGGGTAAAGAGGTGATGGTAACATTCATAGTGGTCGCTTCGTTTTCTCCATACATGGAGATCCTTGGAAGGCCGTGGATTTATGCAATGGAAGCAGTACCGCGCACCTTGCATATGAAGGTCAAGTTCCGCACTGAGCAAGATATTGCCATAGTAAGGAGTAATCAGCAAGTGGCCAAGCAATGCTTGGTAGCCACAATTGACCGAGGAATCAAGCAAAATGAGTCAATCGAGGAGACACCCTTATAGTAATTACAAGAACCCCAAGAGGAAGCGGGGGTTAGTTATGCCAAGGACTTAGTAAGAGTAAGGATATTACTGGATGATTACATGAGTTTTCTAATAGAAGCAAGTGTGGAGGACAAAGAGAGGGTAGAGATGCTGCTGTTTCTTGTGCAGAATGTAGACGTGTTCGCTTGGAGCTCATATGAGGTGCTCGAAGTGGACCCCGAGTTCATAGTTTACAAGCTCAACGTGGACCCTTTGTACCCTCCTAAGAAGCAGAAGCCGAAGAGATCGGCTAAGGTGCACATTGAAACTATTAGGCAAGAGGTGAAGAAATTGAAGGAAGCCGGGGTTATAAAGGAGATATTTTTTTTGGAGTGGCTCGCGAATACCATGGTGGTAAAAAAGAAGAATGGCAAATGGAGGGTTTGTGTTGACTTCACTGACCTAAACCAAGCATGTCCAAAGGACCCGTTTTTCATGCCAAAAATTGATCAGCTAGTAGATGCTACCTATGGACACTTGAGGATGAGCTTTTTAGATGTTTTTCAGGGTTATCATCAAATCGCCCTAGCTGCTGCGGATCAGGAGAAGACAACATTTACTTCCCCTGATGCTAACTATCATTATACTGTGATGCCATTTAGGTTAAAGAATGCTGGGGCCACATATCAACGGGTGATGACGAGAATGTTTAGAGATAAGATTGGGCGCACAGTCAAGGTTTACATTGATGATATGGTGGTAAAAAGCAAACAAGAGATGCAGCATATTGGCGATCTCAAAGAGGTGTTTGAAGTACTTCGACGGCACAAGCTACGCCTCAATGTCGATAAGTGCACTTTCAGAGTGGGGACTAGCAAGTTCCTAGGATATTTGATCACTAACCGAGGAATAGAAGTCAACCCCGTTCAGATTGAAGTAGTAAAATGCCTCAAACCACCGAGCAATCCAAAGAAAGTTCAAGTACTGACCAGTATGTTAGCTTCCCTTAACCGGTTTATTTCCAAATTTGCTAATCAATGCCGTCCATTTTACCAACTTCTAAAAAAATGGAAGGAATTCCAATGGAACGAAGAGTGTGAAAGGGCTTTTTAGGGTATGAAGGAATATTTGACATGGGCCTTTATGCTGATAGCCCCAGAACTTGGAGAGGACTTATACATGTATCTCTCGGTGTCCGAACATGCTGTGAGTAAAGTGCTACTGAGAAATCAGGGTGTGCAACAGCCTATATACTACATGAGCAAAACCTTGGTCGATGTTGAGACGAGGTATTTGCCTTTGGAGAAGTTGGTGTTGGCATTAGTTCATGCCATGAGGAAGCTACCCTACTACTTTCAGGCTCATATTGTTTATGTATTGACCAAGTATCCTCTACAGTAGTTATTGAAGAGATCTGATTTCACGGGAAGAATAGCTAAGTGGGGAACTCGGTTAGGCTTATTTAACATTAGGTACAGGCCTAGAAGCTCGATGAAAGGTTAGGTCCTCGCTAATTTCATTGTAAAGTTTTCCCCGAGGGGGGAAAGAGATGGTTTGCCCTATAGAGTTAATCTCGTGGAAGATATTTGTGGATAATGCATCTAGCGCATTAGGAGCCGAGGTTGGAATCGTAGTCATCACCCCAAAATGAATAAAATTGGAGCATTCCTTTAGGTTAGGCTTTAAGGCATCTAATAACGAAACCAAGAATGAGGCGCTGCTTGCCGGATTAAGAGTTGCTTCCGATCTAGGTGCTAAAGAAGTAGAGGTTTACTCAGACTCTCGATTGGTGGTTAATCAAGTGCAGGGAAGCTTTGAGGCCAAGGATCCCCGGATGATGGAGTACTTACAGTTGGTAAAACAAACAATGGACTGCTTTCTAAGTGTAAGAGTGGTTTTGGTAGCCAGGGGGCAGAACTGGCACGCTGACTCTTTGGCCACATTGGTGTCATCATCAACTGAGAAAATTCCTCGATTAATAAAAGTGGAATTGGTAGTAAAACCAAGTATCAATGCAGGGGTAGGTGTTTCACTAGTGACGACAGTTGAACCATGTTGAATGGATCCGATCATCGACTTTTTAGCCGAGGATCGAGTGCCTACTAATGAGAAGGAAGCAGAAAAAATACGCAGAACAGCTGCTCGGTATTGGTTATCAGTTGATCGTAAGCTGTATCGAAGATCTTTTGACGGGCCTTACCTACAGTGTTTACACCCCAACAAAGATTGAAGAACTCCTGGCCGAGCTACATGAGGGAGTGCACGGCAGTCACGAGGGGGGGACGTTCATTAGCTCACCAAGCAATGACTTAGGGATTTTGGTGGCCATGAATGCAAAGGGATGCTACTGAATGTACACGGAAATGTGAGTAGTGTCAGAAGCACACCCTGATGATCCACCAACCGGCAAGGAGCTTAAATCTCATTAGTAGCCCTTAACCCTTTGCACAGTGAGGGCTAGATATCGTTGGTCCATTCCTTCGGGTTATAAGAAACCAAAGGTTTGTTCCAGTAGCTGTAGATTATTTCACCAAGTGGGCAGAGGCAGAGACATTGACGAATATCTGGGATGTGGATATTAAGAAGGTTGTATGGAGAAACATAATGATAAGGTTCGGGGTACCAGAGTCCCTAGTGTCAAACAAGCAGTTTGACAACAAAGCTTTCCGCGAGTTCTATGGCAATCTCGACATCACAAATCGGTATTCTACCTCAGTATATCTACAGAGCAACGGCCAAGCCAAGGCTATCAACAAAGCTATTGTGAATAGGTTGAAGAGGAGATTGGAAGGTGCTAAGGGCAGGTGGACAGAGGAGTTGCCTAATGTCCTGTGGGCATACCAAACAACTCCGAGGAGGTCCATGGGAGAAACTCCATTCTCTCTATCATACAAAGTGGAAGCAGTTATACTGGCAGAAATAAACTTGTGCAGTGCCCCAGTTTCGAGATTCAACCCCGCCAAGAATTCGGAATTAATGCTGAAACAGTTGAACTTCTTGGAAGAGCGCCGAGAATCGATGACTATACGGCTGGCAGAATATCAACAAAAACTTGCCTAGAGATACAACAGGGATGTGAGAAGAAGGGAATTTAGAGCGGGGGATTTGGTACTTCAGAAGGTTGTAGGGAATACGAGATGTCAACACAAGGAAGTTAGCACCGACTTAGGAGGGACCCTATAGAGTCACTGCTATTGCGGGCGAAAGACATAATATTTAGAAGATTTGGATGAAAGATCACTTCCCCGTCCATGGAATGCCCACAATCTGAAGAAATTTTACCACTGATTATCAGTACACAGGGGTATGGATTGAGTATAATGTTATATGTACATATTATTAATTAATAGGAAGGTGATGTTTATCCATGTAGGTGTATTTGTACTTATAATTCCATCATTGTTAACTCATTAACCCCGGTCAACAAACGCGAGGAGAACTAAGGCAAATTATTCTAAGGACAGAAACTTACTTCTCGGTTCGATCTCAATTATCGGGCAGGTGGAAACCTTATATCAAATTACTCTAAGAATAGAACCCTACTTCTCGGTTTGATCTCAATCACCGGGCAAGTGGAAACTTTATATCAAATTGCTCTAAAGAGGGATAGAAACCCATTCCCTGGTCTGATCCGAATAATCGAGCAGGTGGAAACTTTTTGCCAATTTACTCAGGTTAAAACCTGTTACCTGGTTTAATTTTAATTACCAGGAAGATGGGAACCACATAATAAGCTTTCCTAACGACGAAGGCCCGACACATTCATGTTTCATAAAGCAACTAGGAACCTACTGCTAGGGCTTTTTAAACGCGAAAGTTTGGCATTCATTCTCATTAAGTACACTAGCATACACCTAAGTCATTCATAATTGTTGAGTAGGCATAGTCTTAGTACTAACTTTCCCTAGGCTCAGAAGGCTCTAGAAAACCTTTTTAGGCCCGGTCCCGGCCACTAAATAGGGGCAGGCCTTGGTTAAACTACCTATGCATTCGAAATAATAATAAGCAAAAATAAATAAGGCACGACATAGCAATAATAATGTAGTAATTATTTATAAAATAGCTAAGACAAATGTTTAGTCATCACACCCAGAAGACTAATCAAATAAGACAAACATAAAAGTAAACCATTGTCTTGTCACCACAACCCGGTGACTATGGGAAAACCAAATAAAAGCAATGAAATTTAGCTAAGAAAAAGTAAAAAAATGCAGATTTTGAATCCAAATATTAAGCATAAGGATCCGTGGGCAAGAGAAGGGTTATGTCCTTGACTTGCTGTCCAGTCATGTCCTTGGTTGGTTGAACTATTGTGGGAAGCTGGATTTGAGCACCCTCGAGGTGGTCACTAGTACAGAGGTTGCTAGTGACTTCTAGGTCAGCTAACTCCACATGGGAGTCAATTTTCTGCACCAACTCCCTTATGCTGGGAGTATCTTCTTCGTCATCAGCATTTGGGGGATTTTGGTTGAGGGGAGCGAGAACCAGGAAGGGGATCTAGTTGAGGTTCTTTAATGGAGAATCTTCAGGAACCCTTATAGCTTGCAGGGCGACCAGCCACCCCTCATCGAATCTGTGCCTCTGAGCTTGGCGAATGATAGGCTCGCAGAGTTTTCTGCATCAACAAAGCCTTTGTTATACCATTTGTTCTCATAAGCCTCTAGAGCTGCCTTCAAGTTAGCAATATTATCAGCTTATGCGAGGTTCAAGCTCTCTGCCTCCGCCAGCTTGAGCTCTGTCCCCCCGAGCTTCATCTCCATCTCTGTCCTTCTTTTCTCTGCCAACGCCTGGGCCCTCTCGGATGCTTGGGCCTTTTTCTCAACAACCTTAGCAGCTTTGGTCTGGTCCTTCGCGGTGGCCATTGCTACATCCTTGAGAGACGTTTCTCGTTCAGCGTCCTCAGCAGCCTCCCTCAACCTCCAGTCAATAAAGTAGGTTAGCTACGCGGTCTACTTGCATAAAAACCATAAGTATAAAGAAAAAGGATAATACATACGCTTCATAGTAAATGGAAGAGGGGTAGGAAAATGCGTTACTGCTATAATATGCCACTGTAAACACTTAGCCAGCGATTCATCATTCGTGCCCGAGAAGAAATGGACATCTTCGGGCAGCAGCAGTCCTTGGGTCAAACTTTGGGCCACTCGCCCCCCTTCTTCCTGTGCCTATGTCCTTACGCCGGCTATTACTAGCAATGGCTCGTTGCCGAGCATGAGCGTGGTCTACCAGCCTGGCTCCTGCCTCGAAGAGGAGGCAACATAAGACCCAACCTGTGTGGTGGGTTGGACATCACCATAGGGCTCTCAGATAGAGATCCCACCAGATGCTCAGGGGGGAGTTCTTGATGGGGCATCCCCTGAGCATGTAGCAGGTTGCTCGGCTGTGCGTTGTCTCTTCTGAAAGCAGCTGAGGGGAGGAGAAGGAGGAGGAGTTGGGTCCCTACTCTGGGGTTCTTGCTGTCGAGCTGCTGACTGGGCGCAGAGCACAAATCGGTCAATGGTCGTTGTCCGTCTTGTCACCATTTCTTCTTTGTCGAGATCGGATTCAACTCCTAAGGAGTGTACGAATTCTGTTGTTGTCAGCTCAGCAACTTGGACCGGAGCTTCAGGCTCCTCGCTGGGTACATGGACTTTACGGCTTCAAGACACACGTTCAGCCAATTCGTCACTCACCGGTGCAAGATCTTCTGTTGTAGTATATTTGGGGCCGAGGTACTGAGCTTCACTAACTATCAAGGAAGGTGGAAGAAAATTGGCATGCCGCACGCCTATGTACGACAACAACGGGCTATCCACCAACAAAGTTGGCCTGAAAGGCTGCCAAGTAGTATAAACAGGATTGCAGCCGAGAATAAGGTGCAATGCTTGGAGCTGCCCATCAAAGTGCACAAATATTTCAGACCGGAGTATGAAATTTATGTCTCTTACATGCACTACTCTAAGGTCTGGCCTAAACCTTTTGTTTTCTTCATCAAAACAATATAAATGTTGGTTAGTGCCTATTTGAGCAAAATAATAATGGGTAAAACACAATTAAAAAGTAAAAGATGCTCGATATCAACCAACATCACGTAGCAAAAGTGGGCAGTGGAGCTCATCGGCAAGCCAATTGCCGCTCACCCGGACGAATTCTCCCGCCGAGTTTCTGTCAGAATCGGGAAGGCATGATATAAGCCATACTCACATGTCTCTAGTTTTTAAATAATAATCAGACCTAATATTGCCACACAAACTATACATAAAGCTGATATTGTGATGGTTCAATTGCAACCTATATATTTGGTTTAGTCTACTGACATAACTCACAACTCGGTAAAAATTAGTAGGGGGGAGTTGGTCAGGGCATAGGCCATAAAACCTAAGAGTACCTATAATGAGAGGGTCCACAGAAAACCTAACCCCACCCTCTAGTACAGCCATCAAAGGGAAAAATTCTACATTAGGATTAGAGCGTTTATGGAGAGCAATATTGCCCTCGTGACAGTAAGCAATATCAACATCTCTAGGAACGCCAAAGGCTGCTCTAAAATTAGCCAAGGCTGCCTTAGACGCAAGGAGGTAAGAGTATCCCATTCCTAAATTCTAGAATGAAGAAAAATTGAAAGAAAAGGGGGGGAGTAAAGGAAACTTACTTTGGAATTTAGGAAGTGATGATCTAGAATGAAGTGTTTACGCACAAGAGGAATATGCTCGACAGAGAGGAAATTGAAGGAGAGAGGATGCAAAGAGTGAAATGAATGATCTGGAGAAACTATTTATAGGACTGAAGGCATTTAACGAAGGAGGCAAGAAAACCTTTCTGGCTTGTGTCTGTAACACCTACACACATGGGCTCGGGTCACAAACCGTTAGAATATGATAACGGTTAAATGTGACAGCTTGGCATAGCACTCCTTTTAAGAAAGTATTGATGACTGCCTCGTCCATTCAGTAGCTGACGGTTGGGCTTCCTGAGGAGTCACTAGCACCACACGGATTGTCCTTGATTCACTCTCGATAGCCGAGCACGAATCATGGGGGGGCTATTGTATGGGCGCTAGGGCGCCAGGCCCATTAGGCCTAGGGACCTAGCCTGGTAGCCTAGTACATCTCCCCATCCCCATTTTGGGTCTATAGCCTCGATCCTGGCACCTTAGGGACCAATTTGGGCTCAAGAGCTGAGATAAGACTGCACTGTCTTGGACACCTACAAAAAGGCCCTTCTAGTCATCTTCAACTTGGTCGAGGGTATCATTGCTCGAAGATACCCTGTACTCGATTGCCCGGCAGTGCCTTCGAGAATATTGCTGCTGAGCGGGTTTTTGGAGGTGGGAATCAGTTCCAATGCCATTACTACCTTTCCCGATGGAGCGCCTACTTAGAAACGATGGAATTGGACCCCCATTCACATTAATGAGGGAGTAATCATAACACCTCCACTCACCTTGAGCTATAAATAGGAGAATGGATTGAGAAGTGGGGGTTGGCAATTCAGAAGAAAAACTGGGAGAAAAGAGTGACTAGACTGAGGAAGAAAAAGGAGCAGCCCTGTGAGATAAAGGGAAGGGCTTGTAAAAATAAGAGGGTGTATCTGAGTCTCAAAACATAGGACCATCCCTAGTAGGAAACCCAAAGCCCAGAACATAAATAGATTGTAAGCCCAAGTAAAGGTTGAGCCCATTAACCATATTTTGGGTACGCACATAAGCGTTTGTCATTTAATCTGATTATATAATCAATTGCATTATCAATTGATATCATTAAAACTCCCTCCACCCCACATGCAACGAATGAAGTTTTGCAAAAGTATGCATATTTTAAATTTAAATTAGCAAAATAAACATAATTATCTTTCAAAAGTATTCCTAATCTTAGGTTGATAACGTATGTTAAAAAGTGCCCTACACTTGTAGTCATCCTTTGATACTAGATATCTTATAAAAAAAAAATTTTGTTTCATCGAAAATGCGTTTGGTCTATAAATTTTCATAGAGGGGACAAGGGAGTGCTAAAATTTAATAAACATTGTTTACTTAGTCTTTGTAATTTTTAAGACTTGTGTTTAGCATCTCAAAAAGTTATGCTCAGAGTTCGAATATTATGGTAGATATATGAGATTTTGGGTTCAAAACTTTTTAATTTTTTCCTATAATAAGTAATAATTTGGTGTGTGTGGGGGACAAGAGCGCTGAAGAGGTCTTGGATACCTTGTTTGTAAAATAAATAAATAAAAAAATTGCTTTTTGAAGAGATTGTTGGTGTATAGAGATTAGTTAGAGTTTCAAAATATCTTCTCTGCGAATTGAAGCGCAGGGCACATTAGTGACCCCTTTGCACCTTGAATACATGGCCTTGCTACCAAATAACCCCATAAATATTTTAATAAAATCAAATGGGGAACAGTTCTAAGAATAATAGATGGCATATCTTTGTTTCATCCAAAAAAAAAAAATAGGATGGCATATCTTTGTCTATACAGGCAACAGGTATGCCTCATACCTTAAGGACACAAGAAAAGAGTAAGAGTTAAGAATAAACCGGACCCATTACACTTACAATGAGACAAACACCACAACTAAAAGGGTTATTATTAGAGTTAATTTCTGTGATTTGGGGACTACCAATAGCACAACAGCTACAAGTCCACCTCCATTTTCACCCTATTCCTTTTGTTAATAAGGGTAGGGTTGGTTGTGATTTCTGTGTCTTCATGCGAAGAAAGAAACATTCCAGCAATAATTACAGAGAAACATTTATTGGCCTAAATATTTGGATGTGTGATGTAAACATGAAGTTTTTAATTCACCTAACTAATTTTTAAATAAGATATTTGAGGATGAGTGTACCTGACCATTAATACAAAATAGAAAGAAGAAAAAAGATGGCTCATTTGGTCCTTATATGAGTCCAGTCTGTCAGGGTACATGCATACATTGGGAGCCTGCTATACTCTGCTTAAAAACTATGCTTTCCCCAAAAAAATTGATGTGATTCCAATTGTGTATACTCTTACAAATTTTGCTTAAAAACTAAGGAGCAAATGGTAATCCATAATTGTGAAACTCACATTTCACCAACCAACGTTTAAGTACTGCTCATCATGGCACCAACTCCTTTTAAAACCCCTCTCAACCAACCTTTACATCTATCCTAATTAAACCTTAAACTTTCATCTTCTCCAAGCATGTCTAAAGCAAACACAAGAAGACATGATTTGGAGAGGAACAAACTCTCGAAAGAAAAAGAGAAGCCAAGCCAAAGCATTTTGTCCAAACACCTTAAGAGAATTTACCCAATTGGGCTTCAGAGAAGCGGTTCATCGTTGTCCTCCCTATCATCCTTATCGTTGTCTTTGTCACAGAACTCGAATGACTCTTCGCTTACAGATTCTACTACTCCACTGAACCAGAAGATTTCTTTAGCATTAAGACTGATTGCACCATCTGAAAGAAGAGAAGCCCCCTGGGCAAAAACCGTGAAGCAGCAAAGTCAGGATACTAGTACTGGGGAATTAAGGAGGTGCAACTGGATTACAAAGAATAGCGGTAAGCTTTAGAATACTAATTTATCAATTTCCAATAACATTTGATTTACTTTTCAAGCATTATGGAATGGATATGGCTTTGTTAGCATGTAAGAAGCTATATATATATATATATATTAAGCTTGCAGTGTCTGTAGACAGTATGGCATGTGATAAACGTTCATGTCAAACTGCTATAGCTTCTTGCAGTGTCTGTAGAGCGTATCTGTGTATGGCATGTGATAAACATTCGTGTCAAACGAATTTGAAGGCTATAAGATTCACACGGCTGCTCCTAAACTAAAATACTTGTGCTCTTGTTTCTATAATCTCCTGAGCCTATTGCTCAATTGCTTCAACATTGTCATAGCATTTGGGATGTGGAATTTGCTTAAAAAGAAAAGAATACTCAAACTTGTTTAACAAAGAAGAAAGTCACCTAGCTTTCATCATAAATTAAGAAGGGAACTATTTAGCATATTATGGTAATTCTTCTGTTGAAATTATAAATTTGAAACTCCTTGCGTTGAAATCATGGCTTTTATGGCAATTCTTTATTTAGCATTCTTGGTACAAAATAAAGAAATTCTACTTAGAACTGATTATGTTTTATGCAGATAAAGTTTACGTGGCATTTCACGATGAGTGCTGGGGAGTTCCAGTTTATGATGACAAGTAAGTCCTTCGTACTTTTTTGAATGGAAGTCTACTACTAATTATGGAGTGATTTGCCAATTTTAAAGTGGTAAATTATCAACAGCCAATTGTTTGAGCTACTTGCAATGTCTGGTATGTTGATGGACTACAATTGGACTGAAATCCTCAAAAGAAGGGAACTATTCAGGTAACAGTGTTTGTACCACTTGAATTAAACTTGCACAGCTTAAAATTACTTGTTTTACAAATTGAAAAGCCATGTTAATATAATTTTGAACAATGTGGGATTGAAAATATTGATTTGTTCTGTGACATAGGGAAGCTTTTGGCGGATTTGATCCTAACTTTGTTGCCAAAATGGGGGAGGAAGAGATTACAGATATAGCTTCCAACAAGGCTATCATGTTAACAGAGTGCAGAGTGAGGTGCATTCTAGACAATGCCAAATGCATATTGAAGGCAAGCTTAAAATTTTTGACTCGTTTGCATATTTCCTCAGCTGGTTAATATAGTACTTGATAGGTTGCTCATTGTGCTCAATTATGACCTCAAATGTAGATTGTGAGGGAATTTGGATCTTTTGGTAGCTATATGTGGGGTCATGTGAATCACAAACCAGTGATCAACCGGTATAGATACCCAAGAAATGTTCCTCTAAGGACACCAAAAGCAGAAGCTGTCAGCAAGGAACTAATAAAGCATGGATTTCGGTTGGTTGGGCCAGTGATTGTGTATTCCTTCATGCAAGCTGCTGGATTGACGATTGATCATCTTGTTGATTGTTATAGATACAGTGAATGTGTAAGCCTTGCCGAAAGACCTTGGAGGCACATCTAACATGAATATGGGGTTAATTATATTTACCATTTCCTAACAGTTAACCTCTTGGGATATTTGGTAATTTATCACAGTATCAAAGCTGGTGGCCTGAGTTGGAATCATGTTTCCATTTTACCTCCTATTTAAAAGCTTAAGCTTTGTGGAACAACTAGTAATTTATCATATGGATATGTACTAATTCTGTAAAAGAAGAAGCAAATAGTAATTATTACGTTGTGTACTTGAAAGTGGCAACATGTAGAGGATCTGAGCGCTTGTTTTGTTACAATATAATTCGGTTGTACTTATGAGAATGACAAGGGTGGTGAATATGGACCATATGGTAATGCCTTAATAATAACCAACAATCATAGATCCTTTTTTGTATGGTAAAGCTTTGTAAGTTGAAGAAGTTCTGGTGATTCAGATTGATTATTAGGACAGCCGTTTGGTTATTTTGGTTTGTTTCTCTCTCTCACCCAGGCATGCACAAATGTATCTGTTTAATTAAGTTTTCATTGATAAGAATCTACCTAATTCTCAAAGTAGCAATATACAAATGCTTGTTTGAGAGCAAGAGAGAATCCAGGGAAGTCAACGATTCTCGAAGACAAATTAGTAAATCGGCCTCTCCTCCACTCCAGACCGCATCTCTTACTCTTTAAGGCCTAGCTTGACAGGCTTAAAGCCCTTTATCTAGTCTAGTGGACTTTATTGATATCAAAACTAAATCTTATGTTCTTCATCCAATACGGTCCAGAAACTCTCCCAAAAGCCCAAACAAAGTCATGAATAGGAGGAACCTGCACTGATTGGTGGGGTTAAAGTAAAAAATGATATCTATGAGAAATGAGACATCCCGAAAACTCCAGGGACCCATAATTTAGTGGTATTGTCTGATTCTTCTAATGAGAAGATTTGGATTTAGCTCCTCCCTCTCTCACTCCTTGTAAATAAATAATTAACGTTCATCGGTGAATCAAATAATTCAAAAAATATTTAAGAAAAAAAAAAAACTCTAAATTGAGTAGGGACGCTCCTAAAATGTTTTGTACACAAAGCCCAAAATTGTTCCCAGCAAAGTCCATCAGGGAGATCCAATTTAGTTATTATTGAGGCAGTTGATTGTAGATGCATAAAGTTAGGTGATGCACTGATGCGCAACTGAAATCAGGTCTGTACGTAGCCCATTCCATAAATCCAATACGTTTGGCAATTAGGTTTATCATATCATATCCATGCTAGCCCAGTGATTGGCTAAGGCTATGCCATGTAAGCTGCACCAATGAATGAAATGTATGCTGAATTTGATGCATATTTTGTATAAGGTAAAGACGCATGAGTAGTTAAGTTTCAAACGAGTGAGTGGTTCAATAATTTTGTTTCAAATTGAAGCATTTAAAAAAAAGAAAGAAAGAAAAAAAAAAGGAGAGCTTTTCTTATAGAAATGGAAACGCACACTGTCAGACTTATGGTTAAGTGATTAAATTCATCATTTCCTAATAGCTTAAGCTTTTTGGACAACCGTTAATTTAACATGGTATCAGAGCAGGAGATCCTAAGCTCGATCCTTGGCTTTACTCTACCTTCCATTAAAATGTTAAATTCCCACTTGTTGGGCCTCCACTTATTAAGGGGAAGTTTAGGCCCACAAGTGAGGGTGAGTGTTAAACTTATGGTTAAGTGATTAAATTCACCATTTCCTAACAGTTTAAGCTTTTGAGACAATCAATAATATAACACATACTAACAACTCGTCCTATGAAACCGATGACCTCGAGAGCAGTTTTCTGAAGGACAACTCACGAAAAAAAAGCATATGCGGAGGCAACCAAGGATGCTGTCATGCAAGATACAGATTATGGTGAAGGTGATGTGGAAGTTGATGAGCAATCTGAAACTGAAACCAAAGATGATATGTCGCCAGGGACGGACGATGAGCAACACAGGGAGGAGGACCGCATGACTGACGACACATGGGAAATCCCGATGTCCACAGAATTGAAGCGCAAGCGGGCCAGGCTATGGCAAACTAGTGTCAGCCTCAAACTTATGGGCAAACAACTAGGGTATTGTGCTCTCCAAACCAGGTTAGCAGGTATATGGCACCCCACAGGTAATATAAATTTAATTGATATTGGGTACGGTTTCTTTATTATGAAATTTGAGGTGCTTAAGGACTATCACCATGCACTCATGGATGGATCTTGGTTGGTGGGAGAACAGCAAAAACTGTCTAGTTTATTGTAAACATATACAAAATATCCACACAAAAAAAACATTTCACATCAAAATCATGCCTGACGACGATTTTTCATGGAATAGAATTCATCCATAATCATTTCCATGGTGAAAGTCCCAACAATTTCATTTTCTATATAAACTATCATATTAACTAGAAAAGAACTTTAAAAAATAAAATTTTAATTAGAAATTTTTATTTAGTTATATGGATGTTATTCATACCCAAGAAAAAACAAAATTCCACTATAATTTAAATAGTCAACCCATCATCATTCCTATTATTAAAATTTTCCTGTATTTTAATTTTTTAAAATTAAGAATAACCCCTCAAACAAAAACAAAAATTAAACACACAAGTACACAATATAAACCAAACAATTTAACAACACTCACTGCCACATGATATCTAACTAATTAAAAATAGGTAATAAATCAAAAAAAAATTACCTTTGAAACTTTGTCTTCACAAAGTGCAAAGATGGGGTGTGGATCGTGTGGGTGTGGCAATGCCTAGTAGATCTTCCCTTCAAAACTCATCACAAACAACCTTCCCATGCCTTCAATCATATATTTCTCTAAAAATCTATGAAAAAATTAAAGAGCATGTGAATATTTAAGTAAGTGTATATAGTTGAGAAAAAAAAAAAAAAAAACACTAAAAAGAGATGAAGGTGTAGTGCTGAAGAAAGAAAAGAAAACTGAAAACTCACCCTCTAAATGATTTATTTTAAGAAAGCAAGAAAAAAGAAAATAATGGTCAGGTTTTTTTTTTTTTTGGATCGTGAGGACTGAGTTTAAGAAAAGAGCTAAGCTGAGGTTTTATTTTGTTTAGGGGTTGCTGGTACCAGTGGAGTGGGCAGTGGCGTGTACACAGAAGACAAGAAGAGAATAAAAAGAATAGCAAAAGAAAGGGTTTTGATTTTGAGTTTGAGAATGGGTGATAAAGTGTTATTTTGTTGGGTAGTGCCTTTGGGTATTTAAATATAAGTGGGCCATGTTTTGTTTTATTAGAGGATAAAAGAGGCCTACAATTGAAACTAGAGAATGCTGGGGCCTAAGAGTGAATTGAACAGAAATAGGAGGGGGGGCCAGATTTACATCATTGGGGGATTTTTTTGTGCAGGGGCCACGGCCCCCCCAAGGGGCAACGTGGCTCTGCCCCTGGAGAACAGTACCTCTATGTTCAGGCATGGGAGGCAGATTTTCACCATAATGTAGCCAAAGTTACAAACATCGTACCGCGGTATGGATCCGTTTACGTTAGATACGGTGACTAATTCTGCCATTCAGGGGAGGTTTGCTCGTGTGTTCAAATTAATATGGCCAACCCCTTACCTAAACGTGTCAAAATTGGTTCCTTTTGGCAAGATATTGTTTATGAGAACGTTCTGGAGCTCTATTACCGTTGTGGGAAAGTAGGGCACAAGGATGTGCATTGCTCCAAAGCTAGAGAAGGAGCCACGGACACGTCGACTCATGCAGTCGCTCTATGTGGGGATAATGGGATGGCTGAGAATGACCATTCTCACATCCCATGGAAAACGGTGCAGACCCGTCGACCTCAACCAAGTGGGACCAATAAGGAAACGCCTCCATGGCTAATGATGAGATCACACGACCCTCGTCCACCAAATTCCCAACGTGTCCAACCTTCATCCTTTAACTTCCAAGTGTTGCAAAATCAACAAGATGACTCGATGTTACAAATTTAGGAAGATGACTCGATGACCCCAGCTAGATTTCACTGCGTCGATGTGGCATTGCATGGTGAAAATTGTGAATTATAGCTACTACATGAGAAGAGCATGGCTTGCATGCAATCCCACCACACGAACAACTATCCTAGACCCCCTTAGGTAAGTCCACATACTCACCCACCGAGTGAATTGTTGCATAAAGCCGACTTTGTTCTCATCGCGCCAAAATAGAGTACACTAACGACTAACCATGGCACCTTCGTTAGACCAACAATCCACAACCCCCACCCCGATCGACCTAGACCTACAATTCACACCACCTTCTTTAGGAAGCCCGAACCACCCATCCCGCCACTCTATGCACACGCAATCCCCAACTCCCAACGACCAAGCTCTAGGGATGGGAAACCTCGAATAGATTTGGAGCTGCCTCTCCTTAAAAAACTCCAACAAGGAAATAGTGAGTTATGTTTGCATCCCGGTACACCTATGGGCAATGATGGCATGGAACCAGGTGACACAGACACCTAGTCTACCACTTCACCTCGAACCACCACCTCAAAACGAACCTCGACTGTTAACGTGTATAATATAGTGGACTTTAGGCCTAGTTAGATTACTTGTATAGCACACCTCTTGTACTACACATCTTGTACTACACTTTACTTGTACTGCACACATATGCCTCCTATATAAAGACATCTATATATATTCTTTAATCAAGAAATACAATACTATTACATTCAGTATTTCTAACATAATATCAAAGCCATTGTCCTAATACTTTGGTGTGCCGTTCTTAAGCAGTTTTGTCTTCTTGGGTGTCATCTACAGTCGTTGTTGTGAGTAGCACCACTGCCTCCACCGCGACTTTAGTACATCAAAGAACACTGCCTTGCCACCACCACCACTTTCGCTTCTTCTATTAGACCACATATTGTACCATTGGAAAGTAATCTCTCTGATCTGCCTTTCTGTGAAATATCCTCTTCATCGAACCTTCCACGTGCCACAAGAATTCTCGGCGTTACCGGCACATACCTCCACGCGCTGCCATACTTTCACGCACCTCCACGTGCTTCCATGCGCCAGAACTCAGTCCGCTAACGTCTTCAGTTACGCCACGTCAGCCCTAGTGACGTCATCATTGCTTGCGTCAGCAACACATTAGCTTGCTTACGTCAGTATTCAGCAACGATTACGTCATCACCTTTGACCGTTGACCACGTTGACTTTTACTATTGACTTTGACTGGGCCGTTGACTTTGACCATTGACTTGTCTCCTAGTTGACTTTTTCCGTCTAGGTTCTCCTTACCCAATTTTTCACGTAAATTTCATTTTTTGCAGTCTGTTTTTGCATATTGTGTGTCTAAATGAATAAAAAGGATATTTTTCTTCCTCGCCCCATCAATACTATATTGGAGGGGAATAAGAATTACTTATCTTTGTCTCAAGCTATGAGCAGTTTTCTTAAAGGTCGCATGCTCTGGCATTATTGTACTGGTACAATCACTATTCTTGTCAAGGGGAGAAGATGCTGCCTTCCTTAATCGCATGATTGAATGGGATAGTCACAACCACATGATCCTCACATGGATTCGGAACATTTCCATTCCTTCTATCTCAAATCTGTTGGGTAGCTTTGATGATGCAAAATCAGCATGGGATATCTTAGCTGAAAGATACTCCACTACTCACGAATCCATGAAATATTAGTTAGTGGTTGAATTGCATCAACTCAGGCAAGAACCAAGGCAATCCATGAATGACTACTATGATCAGCTTTGCTTCATTTGGGACCAAGTTGACCTTTCTGATCCAACTTGGGCATGCTCAAAGGGTGTTCAGCAATATGCTACAGTTAGAGATGAATTTCGTCTCTATGAATTCCTGATGTCACTTCACAAGGACTATGAGCCCATTTGAGGTTAGTTACTTAATCGCAGTCCTCCCCCTTCTCTTGATACTGTTGTAAATGAGTTGGTTTGAGAAGAAGTTCATCTTGCAACCCTTCAAGCCCAGAATAAGCTCAATGTTTTGGCTATTACTCCTTCTGCTCCTCCCATAAAGCATCTTCAGCAATCAGGTGATTCCTTTGGCTCTAGTAATCGTCGTAAGCAGACCAACAAAAAGTTTTGCAACTATTGCAAGTGTCCTGGCCACACCATTGAGACTTGTTACTGTCGCAACAAATTTACTGTTGCTGTTGCTAATACTAAGCCTACTCTGCCAATACCTTCCATTTCAACTGAGTCCCAGTCTCCTGGATCCACTATCAACCTCTCCTCCACTAAACTATAGGATATCATAGCTCAGGCTGTTCATATGGCTGGTAATGCAACTCTTTCCACTGCTCTTTCAGTTCTACCCGGTAAGTCTCAAACTTGGCTTTTTGATTCTGCCTATTGCAATCACATGACATCTCACTCGTCCTTATTCTCTAAACTTGACCCTCCACCACATCCTCTAAATATTCATATAGCTGATGGTTCCACCATGCATGGGAATAGTCTAGGTTTTGTTTTAACCGCTAACCTCTCTGTTTCTGGTGTCTTCCATGTACCTAACCTATCCTATAATTTGTGCCCTGTGGGACAATTAGCTGAACTAGGATATCACCTTATTTTTTTACTATTCTGGGTGTATTGTGCAGGATCTGAGGACGGGGCAAGAGCTTGGGACCGGTCCTAGAGTTGAGCGTATGTTTTCCGTGGACAATCTTCATCTTCCACCTGTTGCTCCTGTTTCTGTTGTTGCTGCTGCTGCTGCAGTTTCTTCCTTACCTTCTCTCGGACTATGGCATTCCCGTCTCGGTCATGCACCCTCTTCTCGGGTACAATAGTTAGCTTCTAAGGGTTTGTTGGGTTTTGTGTCCAAAGACAATTTTGATTGTACTTCATGCCAGTTAGGAAAACAACCAGTTTTACCTTTCAATAACAGTGAATCTATTTCTAATAGTATTTTTGAGTTAATTCATTCCGATGTTTAGGGACCTTCTCCTGTTACTAGTATTGGTGGATCTCAATATTTTTTTTTTTTTTTATTGATGATTATTCTTGTTATAGTTGGATATTTCCTATGAAATCTCGTTCTGAAATCTTGCCAATATACAGTAACTTTGCAAAAATGGTTGAAACACAATTCTCTAAATGTATCAAAACTTTTCTATCTGATAATTCTCTTGAATATACTAAATATGTTTTTCAAGCTCTGTTACATTCTTATGGCACTGTACATCATCGAACTTGTCCAGGTACCTCTCAGCAAAATGGTCGAGCCGAAAGAAAGTTTCGTCATATTCTTGACACTGTTCGTGCTCTTCTTCTTTCTGCCAAAGTTCTTGCCCCATTTTGGGGTGAAACTGATCTTCATGTTGTTCATGCTATTAATCGTATTCCAAGCGCTATCATCCCCTGAGCCCCTTTTAGGCTCCATATGAGCGCCTTTTTGGGTCACCCCCTGACTATCATTACCTTCGCTCCTTGGGATCTGCTTGTTTCGTTCCTTTTCAACCTCATAAGCACAACAAACTTAAGTCTCGATCTAGACTTTGTTGTTTTCTTGGCTATGGCGAAACTCAAAAAGGGTATCAGTGTTATGATCCTGTCACTCATCGTCTTCGTGTTTCCCGTAATGTTGTCTTTTAGGAACACCGCTTGTTTGTTGAACTCTCTCACTTTCGTTCTTCTTTGACTACCTCCTCTATTTTAGAAATATTTCCAAATGAGTCTCATGTTCCTTCTACAAATACTCTTGATCCTCCTTTGGACATCTCTATCCATCGTCCAGATATTTTTGATGCTTCTCCTAGACAAGTTGAAAATGAACAGGTTGATGATGAGTTACCCCACCTTGAGCCTGGGTCCCCTACTCCTGCTCCACCTAAATATCCTCTACAAGACATTCCACCTCGCCACTCAACTCGGGTAAGATCCATTCCTATACATTTACTTGACTATCACTGTTACACTGCCTTTGCTACACTCCACGAGCTTCAAACCTATCGTGAGGCCTCCACTGACCCTTTATGGCAAATTGTAATGAAAGAGGAACTTGATGCATTAACCAAAAATCATACTTGGGATCTGGCTACTCTCCCTCCTGGACAGTCTATGGTTGGTTTTAAGTGGATCTATAAGATCAAGACTCGCTCTGATGGGTCTATTGAGTGCTACAAGGCTCGTCTTGTTGCAAAAGATTTTACACAGGAGTATGAGATTGATTATGAAGAGACATATGCTCTAGTTGCTCGTATCTCATCTGTTCGTGCCCTCTTAGATGTTACCGCTGCTAGTAAATAGGACTTTTAATGGGGATCTGAGTGAAGAAGTCTATATACAACCTTCTCTTGGTCTTCTTGTTGAGTCAAACAAAGTTTGTCGCCTTCGACGTGCACTTTATGGCCTTAAACAAGCTCCACGAGCTTGGTTTGCCAAGTTCAGGTCCACCATCTTTTGCTTGGGTTATACAACCGGTCCTTATGATTCTGCCTTACTTCTTCGTTGCAATGATAAAGGCACCATTTTGCTTCTCCTATATATGTATGATATGATCATAACTGGTGATGACCTCAGTGGCATTCAAGAACTCAAGAATTTTCTCAGTCAGCAGTTTGAGATGAAAGATGTAGGACATCTCAGCTATTTCTTGGGTCTTGAAATCATTTGTTCCACAGATGGTCTTTATATTATTCAAGCCAAGTATGCTTCTGACCTCTTATCTAGAGCTGGACTCACTGACAACAAGACTGTTAACACTCCAGTTGAACTTAATGCGCATCTGACACCCTTGGGGGGAAAACCATTGTCTAATCCCTCTCTTTACAGACGATTGGTTGGCAGCCTAGTTTATCTCACAGTTACTCACCCAGACATTTCCTATGCTGTTCATTAGGTGAGCCAGTATTTGTCTGCTCCACGATCGACTCCCTATGCTATTGTTCTGCGCATTCTTCTATACTTGAAAGGCACTCTCTTCCATGGCCTTTTCTACTCAACTCAGTCTCCTTTTATACTCCACACATTCTCTGATGCTGATTGGGCAGGAGATCTCACTGATCGCAGGTCCACTACAGGTTATTGCTTTCTTCTTGGTTTTTCTTTGATTCCTTGGCGAAGTAAGAAACAAATTTTTATTGCCCGCTCTAATACTGAAGCAGAATATCGTGCCCTTGCTGATACCATATCTGAGCTCTTTTGGCTACGATGACTTCTTAAGGATTTAGGTGTGTCCACATCCTCTACTACTCCTCTTTATTGTGACAACCAGAGTGCCATTCATATTGATCACAATGATGTCTTCCATGAACGGACTAAATACATCGAGATTGATTGTCATTTTATTCGTTATCATCTTGTCCATGGTGCTCTCAAGCTCTTCTCAATCTCCTCCAAAGATCAACTTGCTGATATCTTCACCAAGTCACATCCTAAGGGATGCCTTCGTGATTTGGTTGACAACCTCAAGCTGGTCTCACATCCACCTTAAGTTTGGGAGGGGCTATTAACGTGTATAATATAGTGGGCTTTAGGCCTAGTTAGATTAATTGTATAGCACACATCTTGTACTACACTTTACTTATACTGCACATATATGCCTCCTATATAAAGGCATCTATGTATATTCTTTAATCAAGAAATACAATACTATTACATTCAGTATTTCTAACATCGACAACTGACCAGAAGTCATGTCCGAGTTCGGCATTCTGTGCACCCCTACCAAGCCCCAGTAGGGCACTCGGTTGCACAATTAGTCAGGTAACGGAATGCCCAGGAGAGTTCGACTAGTGTGGAATCATCAAAACATCTACCCGAAGCCATTTTTTCACTTTCTCGACTTAAGCAAAATGAAAATCGCGATAAGGGAGGACGAACCAAAATTGCACATCATCATGTACTCCAGCCCAAGCCTACCATTTATCGTGTCCGTCACGCATTGGGTAAGGCTAAGAGAGCTAGAGCCTATGTACAGGGAAAAGACAACGACAGCTAGACATCAATGCACTACTCAGTCCGTATTGAGGACTCCGAGGACCTGGGGGGTCCTCAATGACTACCTAAACCCCAACTCTTCCTCCATGAAGATGATAGCATGGAATTGCCACGGTGCTGGTAATGTAGCTTTTCAGAGTCATGCTTACAAACTGCATCGTAGGCATCATCCACAAATTCTGATCATCGTGGAGCCTCGTATTGTTGAAAAACGAGAGTAGGCTGTTATTAACACCCTTCTGTACACCTATTCTTGAGGGGTGGACCTAACTGGTTTTTCAGGAGGCGTATGGATGCTTATGAATAAGAGTAGCAATCTCAAGGTGGAGATTCTCACTAATAGTGAGTACAGTATACATGTGCTCGTTAAGGTACTGACCCTATCTCTTTCTTTTCTACTTATTGCCATTTATGCTTCTCCAAATTTTAATAAAAGGAAAACTTTTTGGAACTACTTAAAAAATTTAGCTATAGTAGTTAATTTGCCTCAGGTTTTATTGGGAGAGTTTAATGATATGCTCTCTAAAGATGAAAGAATGGGGGGGTTTACCTTTAAATAGAAGAAGGATATTAGCTTTTAGAAATTGTATGGATCAGTGTGGGCTTCTTGACCTAGCTTTTCATGGCCCTAGATTCACGTGGACTAATAAAAACACGATTTGGCAATGTAATATAAAAGAGCATTTGGATAGAGCTCTAGGCAATGTAGAATGGAAAATACAGTTTCCTAAAACAGAATTACACCATCTTCTCAGAGTTAAGTTTGATCATTGCCCCATTTTTCTTATTACTGACCCCATGGATCGGAAAGCTCCTAAGCCTTTTTGGTTTGAGCAAATATGGCTTACTGATCATTCCTTTCCCATCTTAGTGGAGGACAGCTGGTGGGCATCAGTAGGAATGGCAACGGGTCAGTTTGAGTCGAGGTTTTTTATGCCTAAACACGCCTCGTTTAATAAATGGGTCTTTTTTTTTAAACCCAAACCCGCGCAATCTGGGCCCATGGGCCCAGCCCAAATTTGCCATTTCAGGGCCCAATCCGAAGTCCCTATATAGCCTAAACCATGGCCCAATTTATTTATTTTTTAAAAAATCAATAGCATTTGACAATCAAATCACACAAATCTACAATAATTTAATTTCATAATTCTCATTTTCCCTTTCAAAATCACAAACCTAATTAATACATAACCTTCAAAATACATTTGACAATGAAATAATATATAAAATCACAAACCCAAATACAGAAATCCTAAATACATAATCTTTTTAAAAAAATTGACAATGAAATAATACATAAAAATTAGAAACCCAAATATAGAAATCCTAAATCCATAACCCAAATACATAAAAATCCTTCATTTTTCCTTTTACACTAACACAAAACAATGATTAATCTGCCCTTTACAACTTGAAAGCTACCACTGTCTCAACCCTTCCAAAACTCCAAAAATAAAACCACAACAGACCTGGAAAACCCAACAAAAATCCCTTCTTTTTCCAATCAAGGTGAGGTGAGGGAGGCAAGGAGTAAGGATCAGTGTCTGTGGTGAGGTAGAGGAGTGGTTGCACATTGAGGGAGGCAGAAGGAAGGATCGGTGTCTATGGCTAGGTGGAGGAGTGGTAGCGTGGTAAGGGAGGGAGTGATGTGGTGAGGAACGGAGGGAGGATGGATCGTTGAGGTGGAGGAGAGACTGGCAATGGTGAGATGGAGAAGGGTGGTGGCAATAAGTAACAAGTAACAGTGAGAGTGAGGGAGAGGGTGGCAGTTAAGAGTGAGTGATGGAAAATAAAAAATGAGGATTAGGGGTTAGGATAGTTAGTATTTATAGTTAGGGTTTTTAATTTTTTTTAATAAATATATTTATACTGGTCGGGTTTAGGTCAGCTTTGCATAATACCCGAACCCGTTACAGGTTGGGTTTCTAAAACTCAAACTCACCCCATTTGTTTTGCGGGTTGGGCCATTTTTGTCACCCCTAGGTGTAACACCCCGACCCAATTTTATAGTTAACCTATGTGTTCAAGTGATTAATTATCATCTTGAGTCACTTACTTTCTAAAATTAATATAAGAGTATTTAATAAGCATATTATTTTATAATGCCATTGAATAAGAATTGTAAAGATTGTAAATAATTGAACGACTAATTGTATTATGAATATATAATAAGTATGTACAAAATTATATTAAGTGGTTGAGTTATTAGATATATAGTTGTTTTTGTTTAATTAGGTGTTTAAGGTAAGGGTTTATATGCCAAGTTATTTTATAGTTTGGGTCTTTATAGAATATAAGCTTATAAAAGGGGGGGGGGGGGGGTGTGGAAAGTAAATTTTAAAAGTTGTAAGGTAAGCCATCAACTCACTATTCTCCTTGGCATACATGTGCCCCACCCAAGTCAATCTCCCTTATCTTTTCTTGGTTGAACCAAAAGCTTCAAGCCCTATTCTTCTTTCTCTATTCCTTTTTCTTTGTTCTTATCTCTTTCTTCTTCCATTGTTCCCACACGGCAGCACCTTATCTCTTCTTTGACTGTCTCAAAGAAACTAGAAGACTCAAGAAGCTCTCTCCCTTTTTCATACCCACGAGTCCAACAACAAAAGAAAAAAAAAAAAAAGGGGGGGGGGGGTGGAAAGTAAATTTTAAAAGTTGTAAGGTAAGCCATCAACTCACTATTCTCCTTGGCATACATGTGCCCCACCCAATTCAATCTCCCTTATCTTTTCTTGGTTGCACCAAAAGCTTCAAGTCCTATTCTTCTTTCTCTATTCCTTTTTCTTTGTTCTTATCTCTTTCTTCTTCCATTGTTCCCACACGACAGCACCTTATCTCTTCTTTGATTGTCTCAAAGAAACTAGAAGACTCAAGAAGCTCTCTCCCTTTTTCATACCCACGGGTCCAACACCAAAAGAAGAAGAAAAAAAAAAAAACTCTCAACTCTGCTCTCCCTCTCATACCTATGGGTCCAACAGCTACAAGGGTTTCTTTCAAATCTTCTCAAGCTCTTGTTCCCAATTTAAAGCTAGAGTGATTCTAGCTCTATCACTCCAAGAACCTATATCTAGGGTAAGGGGAAAATCTAATCTTTTTAATCTATTGTTCATTTTAAACTTAAGTGATGGTTATATGAATTTGTATATGGGTGTGTTGGATTTTAAAGACTGTTGATTGGCTGAATATGAAGAAAGTCATTATTTATGCTTGCATTTGCTCCTAGATGATAGATTAAGATAAAATCTGTTATGGGTAAGTGTTAAAATGAGTAAAATAGCTAGATTAACTTTATAGAATTGTTAATGGAGGTGCTGAATGTGTAGTTGATTCATTAATTAAAACTTGTTAAGAATTAGTTCAAGAACTTGTTTAGAGTTGCACTCACTGGTTAATCTATTTGGTCATTATAAATCTTGTATTTTTCTAGGACATCTATGGGTAAAGGGCTTGTTATAAATTATTATATGATGTGTCTAGTAGGTGTGTATTAAATTTCATATGAAAATACCATTGTTTGATAATTGTTTGTGAATTTACAAGAAAATGTTGCAAAGCTATCACTGTGACAAATTTTGTGTTTACACATGATAAATTATGTATTAAATTGTATACAGTAAATTTGGATATTAGGGATATTTTTTATGAAATCTAAGACATATATGGTTGTAATGAGTGGTCTCACAGCATTTAGATTAATACAAAAATAATGGTTTAATTTCTAAGTTGCATGAAATTCTGTCAGGACAGATCTAGGTACGCTGTATTGTATGATTTTTAGTAAATCATGGTTTATGCTTTGACTCCGAAATTGATATTGTCTTTACTAGATATCTAGAGGAGTTGCTCTATAAAATTGCATGAAGATTGGATGTGTTTAGATAGCTCATTTGTATTTTACAAATGAGGTATATGCTATTGAAATAAGCAGTAAATAGTAAATGGTAACTCTGACTTTGAGGATTTAATTTTAAAGTTATGGTGAATGTTTTGAGCTATAATTTAATATGCTTATGTTTTGGTATGTCTAGATTATAGATTAATTGTGTATAACTTGGTTTAAGGTTTAGTACTCAAAGGAGAGGTTCTAAACCATCTGCCTATTGTCTTTATGAAGTTGTCTTGTTCAATGCATTATATGTTGCCATGTGAGTGTATGTGGTTATTTGACCATGTTTAAAGGATTTTATGTTTATGCATGCATTATTGCCCTAATCTCAAAGGACATCTTGAAATGAAGTTGGCTCCTTTGGAGATATGATATAAATATAAGAATGATGGTTTTTCTTTAGTTTGGTACATCATTTGTTGATGTGTGCATTATATGTTTGTGGGAACCTCGTTGAGGTGAGATTAGGATTTCCTTAATTTTAAGATATAGGTTTTGAGATGAATGTGTAAGCTTATGATAAGGAATAATTGATAGTAATAAATTTTGATATTTGGTTTAGGTGTTACCAGTACCCAAGTCTAAGCTCCTTCGACTGTAGGCTTTTGGTTCCTTTGCTTTCAGGTAAGGGATAAATTATATGAGCATTTGGTAAGTCATGAGGTTATTTTAAAGTGTATTATGCATTAAAAGGTTTTTTATTAGAGATATGACATATAAGCATATTTCAGACAAAGATATGTTTATGAGCTTTCGAAACCTTAAGTATGTGATTTAAGCATATTGATGCTATTACTAATTTCCACAAACATGATGCTTAAAGAAAGTGATGGAAATGTTATTATTGAGAAATGTTATGCAAATTTTGAATTTCAGTATGATATATAAGTATGAAATGTTTTCGGGTTATGTCCTTTGTTAATTTGAACTTGGCCAGTAGGGGTTAAATTACTGGCTTTCCATGAAAAATGTTATCTGTTTGGCCATTTAAAGTAGGGGAAATGGGGCTGCCCATAACTCTAATCTGAACAAGGCCTTCTTCCCAATGTGTACGGACATCGTGGAGGAACAAAACCTTAAGGGGATGTGCTATCAGGCCTCTCAAAGAGGACAATATCATACACACAAGGACACCCAAATGTGATGAGGCCTTCTCTGTTGTGCATATGCACCAAGTACAGACTTATCAGATATGGACTAACCAATATGTTATGAATAGCTATAATATATTATTGATCATGAGAGAATAATTTTATTTAAATGCATTATAAAAAGTTAAAAGCTCTTATGAAAAGAAGTTTCTGAGGAAAAAAAAAAGTTATTCTTTAAAGATAAAAGTTTCTAAAGTTTTGTTGTGCTCTAAAGATAAAGAATTTGATGAAAAAGTTTTAATGTTCTATAGAGATAAAGTTTCTGATGAAAGTACAACTTTATGTTAAAAAATCATCAGATATCTGTTCTTTATGAAAGGTTAAGTTTTATAACTATGAAAGTTATAATATTATACGCGAAGTTTATGAAGAAAAGTTTTGTTATTCTTTAAAATGTTTCTAGTTTAAGACAAAATTACTGATTATCTAATTTAAGTTAAAATGATTACTTTTTTTATAAGGATACATACATATATGTGATTTTAAATAATTAATATTATATTTGGTGACTTTGTAAGAAATGAAAGGGATTCAATCTGAAAGGTTTTGGCAATATTATTCCGTAAGAAAAAGAAGAACAATTATTTTCTACGAAGAGCGTATAAGTTATTATTATAAATAGTATAAAATACTATGTATGAAAAGATGTTCTCCTATCTGAATATTTATAAAAGGAAACGATTTGATTTACATGCATTCTTATTAAATTCTTATGTATCTTACCTTTACTGAGTTGTGTAGCTCACCCCCTTCCACTCTTTCAGTTAATAGGTTTTAATTTAGAGCAGAGGGAGCCTTAGTCAAGTTTTGGAAGGAGCTAGTTTTAGTTTTAATATATAGATCCCAAATTAGCAATTTGAAGTTTAGCTTTGTAGTATTGTGTATTTTAGGATCTAATGAAAGTCGTGTACCTTAAAACATTAAGAGATGTATTATGTGAAATTTAGAATTTAAGTGGTGGATTATGTTATTCTTTGAGTACAATGTAGATGCTCTGAATATCAATTGAAAAGTTATACCATTTAAGTAAAGAAACAAGAATGAAAAGAAAGAGGGAAGCTTTTGTAAAAGTTAAGTTGGTTCTTGTTAAAATCAGGTTTAAGCTTGATATTAGCATGCCAATCATGGTCACAAATCCAGGTATCGGGTTTGGGGCGTGACACTAGGCATCAGAAAATGTTCCATCAGTTTCATCTCCCCTCTCTAGGTTTCAACACCACCTAGTCTTTTTAACTGGTAAATCATCGATTGGAGTAAACACCACTTCGGCAATTTATTCCAGCGAAAGACCCATCTTTTGGCTAGGCTTCGTGGTATCCAAAATGCGTTAACTGGAAAACCCTCGGCTTTTCTATACTCACTGGAGCAACAGCTCATCCAAGAGTATAATACCATCCTACACCAAGATTACCTTTATTGGAAACTTAAATCTCGAATCATGTGGCTTAGCTAGGGTGATGCCAATACTAAATACTTTTATATAAAAACTTTAAAATGTCGTAGACAATCTTGTATTGTGACTTTAAAAGATGGGATTGGTTTATGGCTCTCTGGGGAAACTTTAACTAATCACATTACTGATGCGTTTAAAATGTTGTTTATGGCCACCTTGGCTCATATAAGGACAACGACTAGTATAGGTCTGCATTTTAGTCATAATAGCCCCTTTTTAGATCATTCTCAGTCGTTATCAAGTATTCCCTAACCAATAGAGATTGTTAGGAATGTTTTTTCGCTTCCTCCTCTGAAGGCCCTAAGGCTAGATGGGTACCACACTCTCTTCTTCCAAAAGAATTGGCATATCCTTGGGCCTAGTGTGATTCAAGTCATTCAATAGATTTTTGAAAAGCTAACTATTTCGCCTGACTGGGGCATAACCAATCTTGTCCTCATCCTGAAAGGGGTAGAACTTGTTACGTAGCTTTAAAATTAGACCTTGAGAAAGCCTACGATCATTTAGAATGGCCTTTTATTAAGGAATCACTAGAATTTTCCCACGTCCTGCCAAACCTCATCACGCTTATCATGAATATGATATCATCCACCTGTTTTCATATAAAATGGAATGGGGCTCCTCTTCCAGAAGTGATTCAAAGTAGGGGGGTACGTCAGGGTGATCCCTTATCCCCATATCTTTCGATCCTCTGTTTGGAACGCCTTTCCATTATGTTGGAAAAGGCTATTTGGGACAGACTCATCCACCTTATAGGATTCAAGGGCCAACTTCGTATTTCACATTTATTTTTTGCATATGATATCTTTCTATTCACTGAAGCTAAGGCCAGGGACTGCCAAAACCTAAGTTGAACCTAAAGAAATTTTGCCATTGTTCAGGCCAAATAATGAGCACTCACAAATCTCGAATATGGTTTTCCCCTAACACTTCTCGGCAAACAAAAGATCAGGTGGTCGGAATCTTTGGCACCCCAACCATAGATCACATAGGCCCATACTTAGGAACCGCCATTTTCATAACCCACCGAATGACCAATGCATACCATTATTTAGTTGACAAAATTCAAAAGAAAATTGAAGGATGGCAGTTCCTGGCCATGCAAACTACATTGCTTCCTCAGAGGATTAGTCAACAACTAGACAAATTAAGTTGCCAGTTCTTATGGGGGGATACAAACCAGCACCAATGCTATCATACAGTTAATTGGGACATGGTAACCCTACCAAAGGGCGCATGAGGGTTGGGAATACAATCGATCCACCATAGGAATAGGGCAATCCTTATGAACTAGGCTTAGCGCTTGTATCTTAATCCTAATATGCTCTAGGCCCAAGTCTTAGAAGCCAAATATTTCCCATATATGAGCCTATTTGAGAGTGCCAGAAACTCGAGAGGGTCCCATTTCTGGAAAGCCTTGTTTGACGGAATTCAATAGTTACAATCTAGTATGAAATGGATAATAGGGGATGGGCAAACTATCAGCGTATAGGATGATCACTGGATCCGTGGAGGCACCCTTCGTAGTCGCATTAAAGGACCGTTCATGCTAAATGACGAAAACAGCCGAGTTAGTACACTAATCATACTTGGACTTTTGACTCTCTCCACGTTCCTCTGCCACCACAACTTGAGCAACTTATTAAAGGTATCCCCATGGCACATATTGCCAGGCTTTCAAATACCTTCATATGGCCCCATAATAATGGTACTTGCTCGGTTAGTTCAGCATCAAAATTTGTATATCACCAAAAACTATTGCCTCTGAATAAATAGTTGTGGTACTGGATTTGGAAATTACAATGTCCCAAAAAGATCTAACTATTCCTTTGGAAAGCTATGCACAACCGGCTTCCCACAAGGCAATATTTAACCTTTTCTCACCAACACATAACTGCCCACTACCCCAGATGCAACACTCTGGAAACAACAATTCATATCTTACATGATTGCCCATGGGCTAAGGAGGTTTGGGATTAATCCCCGGGGATCCTACCTCTATCCTTTCTCCACATGCCCTTACAAGCGAGGCTGCGGAGCAACGCGACTGCAGTAGGGGTTATTCTACACATGCAACTCCCTTGGAACATATATTTTCCTTTTCTCTATTGGAATTTATGGCTAGTCAAAAATAAACAGATTTTTAAGAACCAATCTTGATCCAAGCATAGTCTAGTTTACATAATAATGCAAGCAGCCATCAAATATTTTTTCTTAGCCAGCTCCGATAAATTGATTCAAGTTAGGACCCTGCATTAGATGGGCTGTGCCAACTGACCCCTATATAAAACTCAATACGGATGGAAGTGTCATAGGCAATCCAGGGTTGGTTGGTGCAGGGGGACTACTGTGTGATAGCTCTGGTTTTTGGCTATTTGGATTTTCTCTAAATCTAGGTATAGCCACTAATAATATGGCCGAACTAGCAGTAGTCCAGCGGGGTCTCTTATTAGCATAGGAATTGGGATTCAAGTTTATCCAGCTTGAGATTGATTCTGTTACAGTGTTATCATGGTTAACTAATATAATGCTACTTACGCTCTTAATGTGATGTCTTTACTATGTGATTGCAGGAGCCTCATGGAGCAAGAATGGGAGGTGCAGGCCCGTCATATATACCGTGAAGCAAATGGATGCGTGGATGCTCTAGCAAAGTGAGGAACCCACCAACAACATCTTTTGTTTGTTTATACTAGCTGTCCTAGTTTTGTATACCACTATTTCGTAAGGGATTTGGCTGGCCTTGGGAGTAATAAACTGCATGCCCAATGGTCGGATTATGATGTTGTTGTATGAACTATATATTAAATAAATAAGACCTCCCGTTTCTACCCCAAAAAAAAAAAAAAAAAACGCATGAGTGATAATGAAACTGAGGATGACTTGGATGGCAAAACTTCTATATGATTGTTTTATTAGAAAATGGTAAAACATAACTTTGATACTATGATTGATAAATTGTATGGGAAAATACAAATAAATAAAGATGATAGTGGGAATGAGAATGTAGAAGCACACATCAACATCATTGACAGTTACATTTTTACTAGTGAGATCTATGTATATTGTAGGCTAAATTCTAGACTAGCTACTCATAGACTAAACTAGGATTGTAATACTTGCAATACAAGTAGGATTGGGATTACTTTACTTACACTATTAGATACAATGAACATATGCTAGAATTATATAACAGACTTAAGCCTTAACTAGGATTAGGCCTTGATATCTCTAACATCTCCTCAAACTCAAGGTGGAAACTTGAACACAACCTGAGTTTGGAAAGAGAGTGAGACCTTGAAAGAAATTGTGACCAAATTAGATGTGGAGTGAACCAAGAAAAACCAAATTAAATGGCATAGACAACAAGCTGCTGGATGCACATGATGAATGAGGTGTACATACTTATCATACTAGTGGAAGCTACCAATCAAAGGTGTCATTTGAAAAAACTCTAATTAAAAATGATAGAGATGTGTGACCAAAGAGAAAGCAAATAATGGTTACTAATTAGAGGCACAATTTGAGTAATGCAACCTAAACATGAAACAGAGGGTGACTGGAAAGAAAATCATTAAGATAATCTTGTAAGAAAATATCAAATTTGAGAAAGACGCATATGAGGTAGTTCCCATTTTTGTTTACCGAAAAAAAAAAAAAAGATAAGGAATTAATTAGAATGAGCCTATAGAGTGGCCGACAGCAATAATGAGAGAAATAACGCTGCCATTGATAAGGATAAGTCTACAAAATGACTAAAAATTGTGATGAGAGAAGGAAGTTGGATGGGATTTTGTGATTAAGATATGAATTAATAGAGGCCACAAAAGTTTTGCTCTAATACCATATTAGAAAAGATAAAACATAACTCTGATATCATATTAGTAAATGGCAAGACATAATTTTGATACCATGATAAAGTGTATAGGAAAATACAAAGGAGAAATTAAAGATGATAAATAAAGAACATAAGAAATTTACGTTGTCCATTATGACATTTACAAGAGAAAACTTTTGATGGCTATATATTTACTATTGAGATCTACATTTTAGAATGAACGTTAAACTGTCAAAAGGTTTTTATAATATGTTAAATCCTAAATTAACCATAGACTAATCTAAAGCTTGAATACTTGCACTACAAGTAATGTTTTAATTACTTTACTTGGACCTTCACTAAGATTGGGTATTGAATCTATTGATATTTCCATCAATCTCCAAACTTTACCAGCCATAAAAAATCAAAGGGGAAATTTTATGCTGTTGCTTCCAGTCATTAGGAGAAACTAGGTCATGGCCTGTTGTGGTGCAACCATCTGATTCAATCTGGGTTGAAACGTTGATCGTGCAACATTGTAGATATATAGTGATGGAAATTACCGAAGTTCTTTTCAATATTTCATATGTCAATCAGTCTTATACCAGTCTTGTCAAAACATTTTACACTTCTTTATTGTGCACAATAGGAAAATCTACCATGTGTAAGATAAATAACTAATGTTAAAGAGTGCTGGAATTAATGGGAATTTTTTATTTATTCTGCACAATAGGAAAATCTACCACGTTTTGTGCTATCCTTACAATTAAATGCCTTAATTCCCCTCAAATCTCTTTTCATTTCTTGCGCAATTCCACCCAATCCTCTCCATGAAATTGAGTTCAACCCACTTCTAAATATATGATACTGGTTGAAAGTGGAACAATGCCACGTTGTGCAACAATTATGGGAGATGAACACAAACCGCCTCTTAAAATTCCCTCGAAGTAACTATCATCTAAACCTCCCTGGCATAACATTGAATTTTGCAATGGTTTTACTCTTTCAAGTTGATTTATTTGGTAAGAGAAACTTTAAGGGGACATGGAAGGACATTGAAAAGGAACGGTAAATAGAGGGGAAAAATGAAGAAAGAAAACAGGAAGTCCAATTCGAATAAATAATGCTATGGTTCTAAAAATAAAAAGGAGAGAGGACAAAAAGCACGACATGGCCATTAATGTAGCTTAAGGTGAGTTTGGTTCAACTTTTTGAAATTGACTTTTTGAAAAAGTGGGGGTTTCAAAAAGTGCGGTATAAAATTGAGCTTTTTTAAAACTGAGTGTTTGGTAAAAACTGATAAAAAGTGTTTTTTGGAAAAATTGAATATTTGGCTAGGACTTATAAAAGTGGCGGTTTGAATTGTAAATTACCAAAAATGACAATGTATATATAAGGGAGTTTATTTCATATTTAAATCAACTACTTAATAATACTTACTCAAAAAAAAAAACTACTTATTAATAATAATAATAATAATAATTTATTGTTAACTAAAATTTGTTATAAAAATATTGTTAACTAAAATTTGTTGTAAAAATATAAAAAGAGAAGAACGGTGAGCCCAGGCGCACTCCACCTGAAGCACGTCCTCGCCGGTCAGATCGCCATCCTCGTCGCTGTCGCCTCCTTCGTCCTTGATCTCGTCGCCTACTTCGTCTCCGATCTCGTCGCCTCCTTCGTCACCGATCGCGCAGCCCTCTCGATCGCACTGCCTTCTCGATCGCGCCAAGATCGCGATCACGGCGCCGAGATCACGCCGAGATCACGCCGTCCTCCTCTGGGTCAGATCATCATCTCCGATCTCGTCGTCGTCTCGATCGCGCCGCCCTCTCGATCTCGTCGTCCTCCTCTGATTTTTTTTTTTTTTTCCGTTGCGGTGGTGTGTATGGTGGATTGTCCGTGGGTTTTGTGTTGTTGTTGTTGTTTTTTTTTTTATGAACTGATTGTTGTTGTTGTTGTTGTTGTTGTGGTTGTTGTGTTGTTGTTCTGGAATTTGCTGCTGCTGCTGCTGTTGTTGTTGTTGCCGGAATTTGTTGCCGAAAATTGTGAAAAAATGGTAGGAAAATAGCATTTTCCTAATAGAACCAAACACATAAAAATATTTTCCACAACAATTTTCATAATACAACCAAACACTCGAAAATATTTTCCTTTTTCGGAAAATAGCATTTCCAGAAAATAAGTATTTTCCAGAAAATATTTTACGGCAACCAAACGGACCCTTAATATCACCATTCTTCTATCTCTTTATTTTCCTTTATTTTTGGCTTTACTAATTCTCATTTTCTTCCTGTAAATTTGCAATTTTCTCACATTTAATGCATAGTTTTCCATCACAAAAAATGTTATCTCTCTCTCAATTATTTTTTCATGTTTTGGTTGATTTTTTTCTTACTTCTCTATTTTAGGTTGATTAATTTTTGTGTTCATTAGAAATCTACTTAGGTTGATGTGATTTAGTTTTGTGTTTTTAAGTTATTATTATTTTTTTCTTTAATCTCATAGATGTTATTCTACTGCATTATAATGATTTTATTTATTTTTTAGAATACTAAGTATTTTTAACTCACACTCCTTGTGGAGAAGGTTTTTTAAAGAAACTTACAGCGGTGTATATCCAAAATGGTCTAACTCTTAGATACACAGCACAGACTTTAAACCTCTTAAACTCAAACTCATATTCTTATAAAGATAGTGTATAAGAATATAATATTATTCTATTAATGTTATTTTATTAAGTGCCTGTTTGTTTGCACTTTCCTCTGGCAAAAAGCACTTTTTGAAATCCAAAAAATAATATTTGCGTTTGGTAAGGTTTTAAACGCAATTTTTTCTAAAAAGTTGCATTTTGAAATGTGGAGGCCTTACGCGTTTTGGCACGACAGCTTTGAGCTGCAATTGCAAAACGTACAAACGCGTTTTCACAAAACAAAAATATTACCGTTGGTGGGTTTCTCTTTTTCCTAAATTGCTCAATGGTTTTTTCTGCTCCTCTATGCTGTTGTGTTATGGCATCTTGTCTTCTACAAAGACCACAAAAAAATAGCGTCTAGCCCATGTTCAATTCAATTACAAATTTCCAAATCCAAACACACAAAAAATCTATAACAAATTCCCAAATCAACTAAGGAAAAAAAAATAAATAAATAAATCCCTTGCAAATTAGGATTCCTCAAAATGCAAAAAAAACATCGGAATATAAAGAAATCTTCCCTTATGCAGTATCTCCCTTTCGTTTGCTTTGCTTTGATCCAATCTTCAATTAATGACCGGCGACCATCTCTCTCTCTCATTGTTGTTCCTTATTTTCTTTGGGTTTGCCGAGATCTCTCTATTTTTCATTTTGATCTTTCTCACTCTCTCCCCTTTGATGAAGTAATAGTTTAGAGGTGTTGAAACTTTTTTGACCGAAAGGTGTTGAAACTTGAAAGAAGACAAAGTGAAGAAGTGTGTGGAGGAAAATAGAGATAAGGGAGAAATAAAGGAGACAAATGGTGAAGAAAATGTGGCTGAGAAGAAAAAGGAAAAAAAGAAAAAGAAAAAAGGTGTTGTGTTGGTTTTGGTTATACGTGTGGTGTGAGGCAAGGGCATGAACAAATATATATATATATATATATATTTTTAAAGTAAGCCTATGAAAAAAATTATATTAGAGTAATGTTATCTTTAAAATATTTTTACAACAAATTTTAGTTANTCTTTTTTTTTTCACTGGGAAACTCACTGAACCCAGTGAAAAAAAAAAAGAAAAAAAAGAAAAAGCTGCAATGGATGACAGAAATGGGGCTCACAAATAGTGTGAAAAATATTGAGTGATGGGAAATGAGTGATGGTGCCAAACAAACATGGTATTTTAGGGTGATGAGTGATGAGTGATGAGTGATAAGTTATGAGTTATGAGTGATGAAAATTGAGTGATGAAAATTGAGTGACCAAAAAATGCATCCAAACAGCCTCTTAGGCTGCGTTTGAATCGGGTGAAAAGCATTTCCGGAAATGTTTTTCACCATTTCCGGATGTTTGGTTGCGCACGGAAAACGCATTTTCCGGAAATTAATTTCCGTTGACCAATGGTCAAGGCTGAAAACGATTTCACCTTTCATTTTCACTTCAAATCTAATTTTCCGAAAAAGAGAAACAGAGCACGAAGAGAGAGAGAGAGAGAGGAAGGAAGAAACGGTGAGCCCAGGCGCACTCCACCTGAAGCACGTCCTCGCCGGTCAGATCGCCATCCTCGTCGCTGTCGCCTCCTTCGTCCTTGATCTCGTCGCCTACTTCGTCTCCGATCTCGTCGCCTCCTTCGTCACCGATCGCGCAGCCCTCTCGATCGCACTGCCTTCTCGATCGCGCCAAGATCGCGATCACGGCGCCGAGATCACGCCGAGATCACGCCGTCCTCCTCTGGGTCAGATCATCATCTCCGATCTCGTCGTCGTCTCGATCGCGCCGCCCTCTCGATCTCGTCGTCCTCCTCTGATTTTTTTTTTTTTTTCCGTTGCGGTGGTGTGTATGGTGGATTGTCCGTGGGTTTTGTGTTGTTGTTGTTTTTTTTTTTTTTTATGAACTGATTGTTGTTGTTGTTGTTGTTGTTGTGGTTGTTGTGTTGTTGTTCTGGAATTTGCTGCTGCTGCTGCTGTTGTTGTTGTTGCCGGAATTTGTTGCCGAAAATTGTGAAAAAATGGTAGGAAAATAGCATTTTCCTAATAGAACCAAACACATAAAAATATTTTCCACAACAATTTTCATAATACAACCAAACACTCGAAAATATTTTCCTTTTTCGGAAAATAGCATTTCCAGAAAATAAGTATTTTCCAGAAAATATTTTACGGCAACCAAACGGACCCTTAATATCACCATTCTTCTATCTCTTTATTTTCCTTTATTTTTGGCTTTACTAATTCTCATTTTCTTCCTGTAAATTTGCAATTTTCTCACATTTAATGCATAGTTTTCCATCACAAAAAATGTTATCTCTCTCTCAATTATTTTTTCATGTTTTGGTTGATTTTTTTCTTACTTCTCTATTTTAGGTTGATTAATTTTTGTGTTCATTAGAAATCTACTTAGGTTGATGTGATTTAGTTTTGTGTTTTTAAGTTATTATTATTTTTTTCTTTAATCTCATAGATGTTATTCTACTGCATTATAATGATTTTATTTATTTTTTAGAATACTAAGTATTTTTAACTCACACTCCTTGTGGAGAAGGTTTTTTAAAGAAACTTACAGCGGTGTATATCCAAAATGGTCTAACTCTTAGATACACAGCACAGACTTTAAACCTCTTAAACTCAAACTCATATTCTTATAAAGATAGTGTATAAGAATATAATATTATTCTATTAATGTTATTTTATTAAGTGCCTGTTTGTTTGCACTTTCCTCTGGCAAAAAGCACTTTTTGAAATCCAAAAAATAATATTTGCGTTTGGTAAGGTTTTAAACGCAATTTTTTCTAAAAAGTTGCATTTTGAAATGTGGAGGCCTTACGCGTTTTGGCACGACAGCTTTGAGCTGCAATTGCAAAACGTACAAACGCGTTTTCACAAAACAAAAATATTACCGTTGGTGGGTTTCTCTTTTTCCTAAATTGCTCAATGGTTTTTTCTGCTCCTCTATGCTGTTGTGTTATGGCATCTTGTCTTCTACAAAGACCACAAAAAAATAGCGTCTAGCCCATGTTCAATTCAATTACAAATTTCCAAATCCAAACACACAAAAAATCTATAACAAATTCCCAAATCAACTAAGGAAAAAAAAAATAAATAAATAAATCCCTTGCAAATTAGGATTCCTCAAAATGCAAAAAAAACATCGGAATATAAAGAAATCTTCCCTTATGCAGTATCTCCTTTCGTTTGCTTTGCTTTGATCCAATCTTCAATTAATGACCGGCGACCATCTCTCTCTCTCATTGTTGTTCCTTATTTTCTTTGGGTTGCCGAGAAAAAAAAAAAAGAAGAAGGAAGAACAGGGATGGTGAACCCAGGTGAAAAAAAAAAAAAACCCCAGGAGGAGTGGAGAAGACAACCCAAGAGCAAAGGAAAAAAAAAAAGGTGAAAAAGGAGTCAAAAGGTGCTGTTGAATTTATGACAGTGGGTCCCCCTTGTTTGTTTTATTACAAAAATGTCATTGAGTTATGAGAATTGAAAACTGAAAATAGCCAAAAGTTGTTTTCAGTTTTCATAACTCATAACTCAAAAAGTAGAGAATTAAGTGTTGAAAACAGAGTTATGAAAATAAAGAAATTGTGCAGGCAAACGAGTATTTTGCTGTGGGTTCCACCATTTTTGAGAATTGAGTTATGAAAACAGAGAATTGAGTCATTAAAACTAGTAAACCAAACAGCCTCTAAGATAGACAATAGTAAAAAGATGAAAATGTAAAAGCAATGAGAAAGTTTGAAAAAGTATAACAATAAATTTTGAATTGTATAACAATAAATTTGGAATTAATAAAAAGAAAAGGGAAATTACACTTTGCCCACCTGTGATTTGCCCAAAAAACACTTTGCTTACCTGTGGTTTAAAAATTGACACTTTACCCACCTGAGGTTAGCTCCGTTTGTCTTCTGTTACCCACCTCGGTTAAAAATAGAGGTAAATTTGTATTTTTGTTACCCTTTTATATCTCTCTCCTCTCAAAACATAAAAAACTAAAAAATGAAGGGAAAAGAATATCTAAAAGTTAAGTTTTGCAAAAATTAAAACCTAACTTTTACATCTTCTTTTTATTTATCAACTTTTAAATCTTCTACTTTAACACATTAAAAATTGAAATTATGCGTCTTTATGGTGATGTTTTTCGGTTCCCAAAGTACAAATACTTGTTTGCTGCTGCCCTTGGTTTTGGCAGCCAATTGTTCACTCTATAAGGATCTTTTTATTTTTATATTTTGTTTAGATTCATGAAGCTCAGTTTATCACGTCACTATCCTAAACGCCCTCTTCATTCTTTGTTTGTATTTCCAGCACTGTCTTCATTTTTATGCTTGCGTTGGTTGGTGTATTTTATCCATACAACTGAGGAGCTTTGTTATTGCACTGGTTGTTATATATGCACTCATGTCTGGGATTGCAAGATACACATCATCCTCTTTCTATTGTTAGCTTGAAGGAAAGAACTGGGTTAGTCTAGATGAATTCTTTCTGTGAATTCAGCTTAGGCCGTGGTGCTTCTTAGAGTGAGACCTGGTGAACTTAATTGATTTTTTTTTTTTTTTTTCTCATTCTTTGGTTTAGGTGAGGAAACACATAATTTCAATTTTTAATATGTTAGAATAGAAGATCTAAAAGTTGATTCATGAAAAGATGTAAAAGTTAAGTTTTTATTTTTACAAAACTTAGTTTTTAGATCTTCTTTTATTTTGATTTTTTTTAGTTTTTATGTTTTGAGAGGAAAGAGACATAAAATGGTAATAAAAATACAAATTTATCCCTGTTTTTAACAGAGGTGGGTAATGGAAGATAATTAGAGCTAACCTCAGGTGGGTAAAGTGCTAATTTTTAAACCACAGGTAGGTAAAGTGTTTTTAAAGTAAACCACAAGTGGGTAAAATGTAATTTTTCTAAAAAGAAAAAAATTAAAAAAAATAGTTGAAGATAGATGAATGATATGATTTTGATGTGACTAAGTCATAGGTTGATTAACATAACTTTTAACAAGGATATAGGCACTTGACTCTGCTCACGATCTATAGCTCTACCACTGGAAGTTGTTATCAGTCTGGACATACTATTTTGTGGGTCACACTTGCCATTTTTTAATTAATGGCAGTTTGTGAATTGTCAGACCTAACAAAATCATACAAAAAAGATGAGTCACCCACGTTTTTATAGGAGAAATTTGGGTTCTTTCTGGGAAGGCTAGTCGGATATGCGCTGTTCGGATTAAGGAATATGTGTTTCGAGGAAGGAGTTTTTGGGATTTATCTGTCCCACATGACAGTGCATGAGGTGGAGAAAAATTCTGCAATTAAGGATATTTCAAAGTAGGAGAAGGAGATTGCGTCTTTCTTTGGCATGATCATTGGCACCCTGAATAATGTCCACTTTTATTATTTTATATATGGGCATAGAGTTTTGTATGACTCAAAGCGTGTTGCAACTTCCAAGTTGCAAGGTGCAATGTTACACTGACTGAGAGAGGTACACTTTTTTGGATTCCTTCAAAGAATGGTAGGTGCACTAGTGTTGATTACATAGGAATCCGAACGAGATATGATATGATATGATGTCTCAAATTACCACGTGGAAATTACTGGATGATGTATTTGCAGACTTCTGTAGATATCCAAGTACTCTCTGCAGGTTATCCTGTTTATCACCTATCAGGTGTGAGTTGTGTTTTTGTGGAGTTGTAACTGCTGCACCACTGGTGCTGTAGTTGTAGCACATATATGCGTTGCCATTTTTAAAACTAGTAAAAAAACTATGTTAAAGCCATGACTAAAAGCCAAGTTCCTCGATGTTTGATACATCAGGCCTACAACTTTGGACCAGCTTTGGCTCCCTTCTCTCATAAATTAAATGATCCTTCCAAGCGTGATTGATGGCAAGAACTTTTTCATCTTCATCTTCCTGTCATAACTCGAGGAACCGCTAGCCATATCTACATTATGCTTGAAAAGAATAGTAATAATTAGGGATATTATACTTTCTTCACTAAAATTCCTAATGTCCTTGTCAAGGTCCACATACTGATAGCCTGATACTCTCGAGTCACATGACATTATCATTTTGGCCATGATTCCATTAGCCATGACTTGAGAAAGTATTAGTCTATATTTTCACTATATGCAAAATGACTAGTCAGGATTGGACTCCCCATAATTTGCTTATGCCTATGTTAAATTAGTACATATTTGATATGGAACTTAACACAAGCTCGTGCAACACACAAATCCCCTCAATCACAGATATTACACTACTCGATCCATGTTTCTTATGCTTTCTATAATCTATTCCGCAAAAGTACATCTTTACTCACTTTCATGGTCAAATGCACATGCAAAATTCTTCTGTTCCTTTTGATCTTTTTTCTTCACACATACAGAGTAATACATACATTTCAGCTTTCCCAGTATATGCTTTGAGTAAGTGCCTTGCCCTTAACTTTGTCTTTACTTTTTGACTTCTTTTCTCTATGTACGTTTCATCTTGTCTATGAATTCACTTGATAAAAAGTAGATAAACTAGGTCACAACAAATTCTGCCCAAGTGAAACTTGTTTATTTGTATTCCAATTTTACAAAATAAAACTACTTTGTAAAATTGTTTTTTTTTTAAAAAAAAAATACACAGTAAAACAAAGAAAACTTACACGGTCAATTGTTTTCCCCACAGTTTTTAAGTCAATTTAACAAACTTTATCGAACTTTACCATGATTTTGCTTCAAGATATTATGAGGGGACAGACAAATAGAGGAATCTCAGTCCCCACCAGTCTGTCTATGCTCCTCTAATGATGAATCAATTTATGATTATCTTGCATTGCAAACATTGAAAAGCATTCCCTTACGAACCCCACTCCACAGACAAGTGGCTATATAAAACAAAAACAACCCAAATCAAAGATAAGGCTGCCACATTTCCCCTCAGTCATTGGGAAGATTAAAAGTTTGTTTAAATATTGTTTATTTTGTTAAAAATTTAAAATACTGTATTAAAATATTTTTTAAAAAGTAAAACACTGTTTATGTTTTTCATTTTTCACAAATTGGCTGATTCATGAACAGTGCTGTGGGACCAACCAAAAAAAAGGCAAAATGCGCAAACATTCTCAAGCAAACGCACGCTAATATTCTCTCCCAATAACATATGTAATCTCATCAAACTGCTTAAATACCTTCATGTTTACTCTTGTCAAATGAGGCAACTATTCGGTCACCTAAACTATAACGACCCTTTTCTGCTCACATATAATGTTAGATGGAGACCTCCACCAAACCTCGAGTCTATCCTCAAATCTGGATTACTTCGATTTGTACGCTTAAATATTAAGCTGTGTTTGTTACAGTGATAGCAATAAAACCCCACCAGTGATACTGTGATAGTAACCATTACGACCTATCTCTAAGCAAGCTTGTTTTGTGTGCTAGCTAGTAGCATTAGTTGTCCATTCTTGAGGCTTCATTGCGGTCCTTGATGCTGAGAACACACTCAATTTTCACTTTTTTAACATTACTCAATGCTATAACTCAAGCAGTACATTTGGAGGTACCTCATTTTTTTTTTTTACCAGGCACTTTGTTAGACCTAACAAAACAAAAATTGATGCATGCAAACTAAGGCCATATCGCTGATGCCTGACACAATCAATTGTGGCTGTAGACCTTATATAATATTTCAGATGCTAGAGCATAATTTGAGCTATCAGACCAAAACAACAACAAATTTCCAACACTACTAAATCCAAATTTGGCTAAACCCATGAACATTGATAACAAGAAGCACAAACTATAAGAAACCCGCAAATATTGACAAGGAAATGAATGAAAACGGATTTAATAAAATAAAAATAAAAAATAAAAAAGAAAGAAAGAAAAGAAACGTGGACTATTGAGCATAGTCATAGACCCCGCCAACAGGTTGAAAGGCCAATCCTTGAAATCATTTCAGTCAAGTTGCTCGTGGGACCATAACATGTGATGTTCCTTTGTTGGTTTATTTCGCTTAAGATGTTCCTTTGTTGGTTGCTAATATATATTTTTTTGCCTTCTAGGCTAGCTATGTCAGCATAGACAATGATTTTTTGTAATCCTTCTTCTGAGTAGTTAATATGAACAACCATGACATAAACAAGACTCTTGTCCTTTTCAAAATGACATTAAAGAGTAATAAAAAAAAAAACTGATAAAAATCCCCCAATTCAGACGGTGGGAAAATAATTGGATTAGATCGGAAAATGGAAGGCGGCCAGGTGTTTTGGAACACAGAAGGACGTCAAGAAATTCACGTATACCATACTCGATTCTGTCATCACTCATCACAAAGCCTTTCTTGTATTTAAGACAGCACAAAGAGTTGCTTGTTTTTTTGTGATTTTTTACATGGGCGCCAATTGTTTTTGTGGAAATCATGCTTCGTGATAAGCAAGTGGCCTGGCACAAGTGGTAACAATACATGCACTTATGTACATTCTCTTTCTTCAACAAAAAGTCATCACTAAGTAATATATCGCATACGTTTTATTGTAGATTTCAAAATTAATTTTCACAACATACAATCAATCAACTAAATGATAAGACATACTTCCACTAAGGAAAAGAAACGTCGATATCTTAGCACAGCATGTAGGTCATTCGCCTTTCTATAATCAAAATCCATTGTTTCCATCCAAAAAATAAAAATATATCCATTGTGAGATCCCATCTACCCGGGTAATGATTGGCAGAACTAGGAGACTTTCTGGACCCTGAAGGTGAAACTGAATATTCATTTTAAAGCTATAATAAAGCAAAATTTGACTGAAGCTTTGTCTTTAAAATTTCCAATTTGTTCTGAATGCATCACAACAACCTTCGTTTAGCCGTACGCTGAAGTGCCTTTCAACGCAAGAATAAAAATAAACAGTTTCAAATCTTTGAAACCTAAAATATGTTGTGTTTGAAGCGATAGAATATAGGTCAAGATATGATAAAAAGAGACCTGAGAATGCACCAGCTTAATATTATTTCACTCAAATCTAAAAACTACAAAAATCCCAGTTCTCATTAACAGCTGACGACAGAAATGCCAACTTCCAATGCCTATACAACAAGCCTCTACCATGATAATTGATGGTCAAGACGTGAAGGAACACACTAATGAAACACCATAGCTCTGATACTCACATTTCCAAGCAAATTGAACAGGATGCTATATTTACAGGATATCTCTTTTTTGGATTTCATTCTACAGTTTATTTATCAAACAAGTCCATAAGGAGTGAAAGGGGAAAAAAATAAAAGAAAAGTTAATAAAGGAATGCAGCAACCAATTCTACTCAGGTTCATTGGCCTTTAGCTGATACCAAGAATATTTACAGCAGTCCCTCCTAATACCATTGCTCCAAACTATAACTCGTGCCGGCAAGGAAACCCATAAAACAAACCCTATCCTAACAATTCTCCACTCCCACAAAGCTACTAAGTCTTATTTATCTTTCTTTAATCCTCTCGGTCAAACAACTATAGGTATCTCTCAATCTCAAAACTGGCACGAAGTACCAAGCCTCTGTCTCTGCCTCTGACCTAGGGTCACCGATTTCCTTTTGGCAAGTGCTGGGTACAGCAGCTCCTGAAACTTCTCCAGAAACATTTTCCATTCATCCTTACTCATATCTGCTAGCTTCACAAAGCTCACGCTTGCCGGAAGCTGCTCATTTGCACTCCTGTGCCCAGATGATGTACTGGATAAATAGCCATTTTCAACTTTTGTTCCAGGATATTTCTGATGTTTATGATTCTTCTCAGCTAAAACTGTATTCTTCAATGACATAGAAAGCTTTGAAATAGCAGGGGACCTTTCCAGAGCTGGAAGAGTAGCAATTCCTTCTTGCTCTTCTTCCCCTTCACTTTCATCCTCCTCGATGCTTTCCTCCAGTTTAGATAGTGGATTGCGCCCAAGCCCGAAACCTGTTCCATATTGGAATGATGCTCTGGTCATATAATCGTCTAGAGCCATCTTCGGCGTAAAGTCCAACTCAAGTTCCTCATAGTCTATGTCAAATTGAAAATCCTCTTCTACAGAATCAGCTTTAGGGGATAACACCTCATCTGCTAGCATCCTCCTCGCTTCCATGCATACAACCTCGAGTTCACTGGGTTCCTCCTCGCCGCTACGGAATTCCCTGCTCATCATCTCCCCAATTTCAGCAAGGCAGAGACCGAAAGTAGCAGCTTCCTTGAGGAAAATGGTGCATAGAACCAAGACCCTAAGGCAAGCCTCTCGAATCATGGGAAGCTCACTTTGCAGCATCTCACAATCCCGATCTGGGTTAAGATTTTTTATGTACTGAAGCTCGTCTTCCGTGAATGGAATTGAAGCCTGAGGCCAATGAATCCACTCGAAGTATGGGTCCTCCAAAGTTTCTGGCAAGCAAAGGCCATGATCAATAGGAATGAGCTCCACCTGACCAAACCTCCCAACACCATCAAGTTTTCTGACTAGAAGGTTTCCTGCATGCCTGTCCGTGTTAAATATCCTAATGTCTAAGATCCCTATACGATGCACCGCTGCAACTGGGAAACTAGAGGTCCCATGATCACTGGCATCAAAATCATGTGAGATGTACTGCTGGAGAGATGCAATCTTGCTGACCTGATTCTTTTTGTGAGGCTTATTGCCATTCACCCCATCATTGACATTGAAGATTGAGTGAGTGATCTTCACGAGTGCAGTGGGAGGAACATTTGCAAAGTGATCATAGTCGAGAAGGAAAGCTGCAACTTCTCTGAAGCCCGTCTCCCCAACCCGCACTGATCGTTTCAAACCTGGTTGCCCAAGAGCTTTGCCAACAAAACCTTTTGGATTGTTTGGTGCAAAAGGTTCTTCATCTGTAGGCTTCACAATCGCAACACTCTCACCTTTGGAATTCCTAAAATAGTATGCACCACCAAGTCCACCATGAACAGGAACTGGATCGATCCCCATCTTAATTGCCTTCACAATTTCCTTGACTACTGGTATTGTTTTAACAATGCAATTTGACTGTCCTAAAATCTCAATAAGACCACTCTGATCTCTCTGCTGGATATCCCTCCCCGTGGGTGACAAACAAGGAGTTGAGGAGCTCCTATGGATAAGGCTCCGTGTAAGAAGAAGAGGGGAATCATTTCGAACGGAACTAAGATCATTCTTCAACACCTTATCCCCAAAAGTGAGCGAGCTCTCCTCAGTTGGGAAATTAAGAGCTAGCTGCAGCCTCCTCTTCACGGTATGGGCATTGTCATTGCGATCCAATTCCATCCCAAAAACACACCCAGTTTCGGTTTGCACAAAAACCCGTCTCCTCCCAGCAGGCTGTTTGCCCTCCGTTCTCCTGCTTCCGTGGTACTCCCTGCTGAGTGGGCTCTTAAAGAGTGTCACAGCCATCTGAGTCTGAACAGGGCTGTCCAATTTACGAGACATTCAGTAAATAGAGTAACTGAGAGTTTGCACAGTCGACAACGGAGGAGGTGTTGGTGTTGGTGGTGGAAGAGAGTTTCTTCCCTCCCAAGAAGACACCAAACTCCAAAGCCGATATCGATTGTGCGCGAACAATGTATGTCTCCCAAACTATCATCAATCAACAAACTCAAAAATTCAAATCACACCCAAGATTGTCAAAGAACCAAAACAAAAACACAGGAACAAGAAGAAGAAGAAGAAGAAGAAGAAGAAGAAGAAAGAGATGTAGCTCAGTATTACATCGAACCAGCCATCGCTCCCGAGTAATAGGATGCAAGAATCTGCAAAAATAATTCCAACTGACTTAAAAATTGAAACCCACCAAATATATTTACTAACATTCACAAAGAAGCACTACATAAATCCTAAATGGCTAACTCACTCATAATAAGAATCAGAATCTGAATCTAAATAAGAAATTCACTTGATTTGGACTGAAATCAATAAAACCCTTTCATCCATTCCCCTCCCAGAAAAAGAAACCGAAATAATAATGCCATAACCAGTGTACTTTAACCAAAAACAAAAAATAAATAAATAGATAGATGTTAGCAGAATACATGGGAGCGTTAAGCTACTTGTTATAACAGATTTAAGGCATCCTTCAGTTTTTGGAACATTTATTTTGTATCATATATGTCTGAATCTGAAGCAAAAACATCCTCTTTAGCTTTAGCTTGCACAAATAGGAAACAGAGAAAACGTAAAGAAACTGCAAAAATATGGACAAAGGAATATATTTTGATGTAAAAAAAATCGTCCAAGCTAAGAAAACATTGATCCCCCAGTGAAAAGATCGAATACAAGTATTTAGTACATTTCTGAAGTTGAAAAATGAAAGATTAGATTTTTGAAAGGTAGGTAGTTGATATGCGTCCGATGAACAAAGAATCAGAAGAAGAGACTAACCAGAGAATGCGAGATCCGGGCGTTAGAGAGGGACCTTTCAATCTGACCAAGAACCAAAAGGCTTAACGACCCGAGTCTCAGCTCAATAATACTCAGGCCAAGGCCAAGGCCAAAGGATGCCGACTCTCAGTCCGATGATTCAACAAGAATCTGAATCTAAATAAGAAATTCACTTGATTTGGACTGAAATCAATAAAACCCTTTCATCCATTCCCCTCCCAGAAAAAGAAACCGAAATAATAATGCCATAACCAGTGTACTTTAACCAAAAACAAAAAATAAATAAATAGATAGATGTTAGCAGAATACATGGGAGCGTTAAGCTACTTGTTATAACAGATTTAAGGCATCCTTCAGTTTTTGGAACATTTATTTTGTATCATATATGTCTGAATCTGAAGCAAAAACATCCTCTTTAGCTTTAGCTTGCACAAATAGGAAACAGAGAAAACGTAAAGAAACTGCAAAAATATGGACAAAGGAATATATTTTGATGTAAAAAAAATCGTCCAAGCTAAGAAAACATTGATCCCCCAGTGAAAAGATCGAATACAAGTATTTAGTACATTTCTGAAGTTGAAAAATGAAAGATTAGATTTTTGAAAGGTAGGTAGTTGATATGCGTCCGATGAACAAAGAATCAGAAGAAGAGACTAACCAGAGAATGCGAGATCCGGGCGTTAGAGAGGGACCTTTCAATCTGACCAAGAACCAAAAGGCTTAACGACCCGAGTCTCAGCTCAATAATACTCAGGCCAAGGCCAAGGCCAAAGGATGCCGACTCTCAGTCCGATGATTCAACCCCTTTTTCTTCTCTTCTCTTCTCTTCTCTTCTGTTTTCTCTGATAATAAGTAGGACAAGTAGTAGTCTTCAATAAAATGCAGTCCCTTCTTCCTCTCTTTGTGTTTTGGTTTCAAGGTTGGGGCCTCACTCAGACTCAAAACTCAGCTTAGGGATGTTTATTTTCTTTAACATTTAACATAGCTAACCACAGCACAACATGGGTTTAGTAACCCTGGTTAAAAAAGCTAAAGCTGACCCCACACTTTTTGTCTTTTGCTCTCAGTCTAATTACTCTTCTCTACTACTCTCTGCTCTTCTCTTCTCTTTTCTGTGATTAATTAGTGTATGGAAGGCTCTAGAACACGGAATCGTGGCCGCTCGATTTGTGATTGTGAGAGCGGCGAATAAATCTGGGACCGTCAGATGAGCTTGGTGACGTGGAGATAAGGGATTGGACAGTGACGCGGTGGTCTCCCAGTTAATCCCCTTAAATTCTTTTTTTCTTTTATTATATATTTTTGGGGTTTAACCCTTTTGACAAATTCTAGGTGGATCCTATTCTATTCTATTCAGGCTTCAGCTACAGCTACAGCTACAGCTGCAGCAGCACACACTGACCATATTTTACGTTAAATACCGAAATTATCTCTATCGCCAGGTTGCCGAAAGACCAAAATACCCCAGGCCTTTGTTTGAGCTTGAGTAGGTTTGTCGTATTTTGCCTACCGTATGTCCAACTGCACATACTAAGACCCTTGTTAGTACATCTATTCAAACACATATTTTCAATTTTTAAATAATATTATATATATTTTTATACACTTTTTACTAATACATATTTTCACAAATATTTTTAAACATATATTTTTAATTTTTAAATGCATATCACACTCACCATATTTTACGTTAAATACCGAAATTATCTCTATCACCAGGTTACTGAAAGACCAAAATACCCCAGGCCTTTGTTTGAGCTTGAGTAGGTTTGTCGTATTTTGCCTACTGTATGTCCAATGCACATACTAAGACTCTTGTTAGTACATCTATTCAAACACATATTTTCAATTTTTAAATAATATTATATATATTTTTATACGCTTTTTCACTAATACATATTTTCACAAATATTTTTAAACATATATTTTTAATTTTTAAATGCATATCACACTCACCATATTTTACGTTAAATACCGAAATTATCTCCATCGCCAGGTTGCCGAAAGACCAAAATACCCCAAGCCTTTGTTTAAGCTTGAGTAGGTTTGTCGTATTTTGCCTACTGTATGTCCAATGCACATACTAAGACTCTTGTTAGTACTAGGAATGGCAACGGGTCGGGTTCAAGCCGAGTTTTTTCATATCCGGACCTGACCCGCGGGCCAAGACCTGCGGCCCAGACCCGACCCGTTTACTAAACGGATTTTTTTCTAGGACCCGAACCCGCCTCCGTCGGGCCCCGTGGGCCCCGTCCCTCATGACTAGCCCAACCCAAAGTCAGAAACAAAAATTTTGATTTATGATTTTTCGGCCCAAAATCACAAACACAAACACAAATCCAAACACAATCACAAACATAATCACAGAAATCACAAACACAAATTTTAAATCTACGATTTTCTCTTTCAAAATCACAAACCAAACACAAATTTCAGATTTATGATTTTCATTTTTCCCTTTTCAGAAATCATAAACACAAACACAAACACAAACTCAAATGATTGAGGCGAACTGAACCCAGAAAAAAAAAATGGAGAATGAGGTGGAGTGAGGCCGTGTCTCGCTTGTAGTTGTGGCCATGGGCGAGGAAGATGAAATGGAGTTGAGAGAGTAGAGAGCCAGTGCGGCGGCGTGAGGAAGATGAGAGGGGTAGAGGACTAACTGTGGCCGTGTGTGTTGTGGGCTTGTGGCCATGCATCTGAGAGAGCTGAGAGATGAAGAGGGAGAGGCGCAGGTCAGGTGTGAGCTGAAATGAGGAGTGGGATAGAAAAATTTAGGGTTTTTAAATATATATAGGTGAGGGTAATTTAATAATTATATATATATATAAAACCGGGTCTTATTCGGGTCAGGTTTCGAGTTTTTTTTTTATAAAACCCGGACTCTATCCGAACTTGCTCCGGAGTAATTTAGTAATTATATATATATATATATATAACCGGGTCTTATTCGGGTCGGGTTTCGGTTTTTTTTTATAAAACTCGGACCCGACCCGAACTTGCTCTGGGTTTTTTTTTTTTTTTTATAAATCTATACCCGACCCTATTCTTTATCGAGCCGAATAAAATCCAGCCCATTAGAGTCGGGCCGAGCTGGGTATCCATGGATCGGATCTAAATTGTCATCTCTAGTTAGTATATCTATTCAAACACATATTTTTAATTTTTAAATAATATTATATATATTTTTATACACTTTTCACTCATACATATTTTCACAAATATTTATAAACATATATTTTTAATTTTTAAATGCATATATTAAATACCCTTAAAATACTAAGTCTAGGAGCTGGGAGTCGTTAGGAGTGGTGTGGCCGTGTGGGGCCCTACCAGTCCAATATGGTGAAAGATATAATGCAGAGTCCTTTCTAGCTGATGCTGATCGTACGGTTTGGATTTACTGACAGAATTTAATGGGATAGTTACTAAGGAAGGTTCCGGACTAGCGGCTCATCGAAATCATCTTCACACTCCCATGTCTCTCTGCATCTTTTCGTTATAATACATGGGTATGAGCCTTAAAAGAGCACTTAAGGTATGTACAGTAAGAGCTAAATTTTTAAATTTTTAAATACACAAAAATTATTTTCCTTATTTTATCTTTTCACATCTTACTATAACGTTTTTATTTTAACTTTTAACATAATAAAATAATATATAAACACTATGATAAAATAATACTCTTTCCGTCTCATTTTTTTGGTCATATTTAAAAAGTCAAACTTTTTAAGGGAATATCATTTATTATCTTTTCTATCTTTTAAAAATGTATACGTTTCCAAAACTACCCTTAAAAAAAATTATCAAAAAATTGAATTAGTAAATTAATAGGGGTATAATAAGAATATTAGTAAATTAATGACTTTTATTTTTAGAAACAAGACAATATTTTAGGACATCTCAAAATAGAATAGAGGACAAAAAAAGTAGAACGGAGGGAGTATTTCATTTAACCACCAACACACTACCACAACCACCATCAAATCCATAAAAATCACTGCACAACCACAACATTGCCGTGCCCATCAAAACGAATGAAGACGAACAAAAAAATATCACAGAAAAATCAACACAGCTAAATCGAAACCCATGCTCGAAACAAAAACTCAGCCCGAAACATAAGCACAACTTGAAACACAAAGCCGAAATGCCGAAAATAGAGAAGAAAGGCCGAGATGGGTCAGGTTAGCAGCAAAGCGTGGGTCAACGGCGATGGGTCTGTGGCGGCTGGGCTCATGCAGATTGGCGATGGGTCTGTGGAGGAAGAAAGAAGGGTATGTAGAGAAAGAAAGAAGGGTATGTGGAGGAAGATAGAAGAGATGGAGAGGCAGTGAGGGGAGAGATATGGAGAAAGGAGAATGAAATGCAGAAAGAATAACAAATAAAAATAAAAAGTTGTGCGAACGCAAAATAAAAAATAAAAAATAAAATTTAGCTCTCAATTACAGTGCACAACCATATATAGCTATGCATTATAACAATGAAGGTGAAAATTTTACCTTTAACTCCACTACTGTAGTATGGATTTTTGTATTTTAATGAAGCTAAAATAGCTATATAGCTATTTAGCTACGCTGTTGTGAGTGCTCTTACATATAAAAAAAAAATGAAAATTGCAAAAATGCTATTTTATAGCTCAAAAAATTAAAACGTGCTTTACATCAAAACTACCAAATTTAGAAAGTTTTAGCAACTTGTTACAATAACAACATTCACAGCAAAACATCTATAAAATTTAGCTTTTAACAACTCAAAACATTACTTTATCTATTTTAACATTCCACTTTATAAGAGCATTCACATCAGTGTATTTAAAATCATGTAAAATAGAAAAAAAAGTTGTTTTTACACATTTTGGCTCAAAATTAGACTCCATCAGTCCCTCTAAAAATAGCTAAAATCGTGTATATCTATACACGAGCTACAGTAACCGTGTAAATTTACACGGCTACTGTAGCTCATGTATAGATTAGTTTATTAATTTTTTTTTCGCTCCCTTTTTTCTCTCTCTTCTCCGGGCTCAACAACCTCACCACTTCTCATCTTTTTCTTTTTCCTCAGATACACACAAACACAAATTTTTAAATAATATTATATATATATATATATATATATTTTTTTTATACACTTTTCACTAATACATATTTTCACAAATATTTTTAAACATATATTTTTAATTTTTAAATGCATATATTAAATACTCTTAAAATACTAAGTCTAGGAGCTGGGAGTCGTTAGGAGTGGTGTGGCCGTGTGGGGCCCAACTAGTCCAATATGGTGAAAGATATAATGCAGAGTCCTTTCTAGCTGATGCTGATCGTACGGTTTGGATTTACTGACAGAATTTAATGGGATAGTTACTAAGGAAGTTTCCGGACTAGCGGATCATCGAAATCATCTTCACACTCCCATGTCTCTCTGCATCTTTTCGTTATTATACATGGGTATGAGCCTTAAAAGAGCACCTAAGGTATCTACAGTAAGAGCTAAATTTTTAACTTTTTAAATACACAAAAATTATTTTACTTATTTTATCTTTTCACATCTTATTATAGCGTTTTTATTTTAACTTTTAACATAATAAAATAATATATAAACACTATAATAAAATAATACTCCTTCCGTCTTTTTTTTTTTGTCATATTTAAAAAGTCAAACTTTTTAAGAGAATATCATTTATTGTCTTGGCTATCTTTTAAAAATATATACGTTTCCAAAACTACTCTTAAAAAAATTTATCAAAAAATTGAATTAGTAAATTAATAGGGGTATAATAGAAATATTAGTAAATTAATGACTTTTATTTTTAGAAACAAGACAATATTTTGGGACATCTCAAAATAGAATAGATGACAAAAAAAGTAGAACGGAGGGAGTATTTCATTTAACTACCAACACACTACCACAACCATCATCAAATCCATAAATATCACAGCACAACCACAACATTGCCGTGCCCATCAAAACGAATGAAGAAGAACAAAAAAATAAAACAAAAAAATCAACACAGCTAAATCGAAACCCATGCTCGAAACAAAAACTCAGCCCGAAACATAAGCACAACTTGAAACACAAAGCCGAAATGCTGAAAATAGAGAAGAAAGGCCGAGATGGGTCAGGTTAGCAGCGGAGCGTGGGTCAACGGCGATGGGTCTGTGGCGGCTGGGCTCATGCAGATCGGTGATGGGTCTGTGGAGGAAGAAAGAAGGGTATGTGAAGGAAGAAAGAAGAGATGGAGAGGCAGTGAGGGGAGAGATATGGAGAAAGGAGAATGAAATGCAGAAAGAATAACAAATAAAAATAAAAAGTTGTGCGAACGCAAAATAAAAAATAAAAAATAAAATTTAGCTCTCAATTACAGTGCACAACCATATATAGCTATGCATTGTAACAATGAAGGTGAAAATTTTACCTTTAGCTCCACTACTGTAGTATGGATTTTTGTATTTTAGTGAAGCTAAAATAGCTATATAACTATTTAGTTACACTGTTGTGAGTGCTCTTACATATAAAAAAAAAAAATTGCAAAAATTGCAAAAATGCTATTTTATAGCTCAAAAAATTAAAACGTGCTTTACATCAAAACTACCAAATTTAGAAAGTTTTAGCAACTTGTTACAATAACAACATTCACAGCAAAACATCTATAAAATTTAGCTTTTAACAACTCAAAATATTACTTTATCTATTTTAACATTCCACTTTATAATACATCTAATGTCAAAGATTTTATTTTAACATTCAGTACATTAAAATAATATATCTAATACAATAACCACAACCATCAACACATTAAAATACTACTTTTTTTTTTTTTTTTAACAAACTACATTTAAAATTTAAAAAAAAAAATGTTTTGAGTTTAAGCTACAGTAGCTGCTTTGCTATAGCCACAATTTTGGAGAATGGGTTGCTAAATTGAATTTTTTGTCAATTTAGCAACCTCGTTTGGGATTTTCTAAGTTGCTCTCTCTCTCTCTCTCTCTCTCTCTCTCTCTTGCTAGGTCCCTCACTCATTCTCTTTCTCTTTCTCTTTGCCTTTCTGTCTCCCTCTTTCTTTAATTTGACTTTAATTAGCGCCAAAGCCTTAACTAACACTGTCTTTACTCACCTCAAAGCCAGTTGTCTCCAAAAAGCTCTCTCCATTCTCTTTCAACCCTAGTACTTTTTCCTTATTCCCTTTGCGCTTATCTCTTCCAAATTTGTTCTTCCAATCACGTCATTGTTGAAGCCCGGAAGGTCAAGTCCCGACTCCCATTTGGTCACCTTCTCCCCTACACAGCCAGTGTTTCTCCTGAACTGGGCAAGGGAGACTTATGGTAAATGTGGATGTTTAGTTGATGCAAGAGAGTTGTTTGAGGAAATTCCTCAAAGAGATGGAGGGGTCTTGGAATGCGACAATTACAGCGTATACGCAAGGTGGGTGTCCTAAGAAGGCCTTGTAATTGTTTTCAGACAAGAATAGATTAGGAGTTTATGCGAGTGAGGTCACGTTCGCCAACATTCTTAGGTTTTATGGTGCAATGTTGGCACTTTGTCCTTCAAGACAAGTTCATGGGCTTATTGTGAAATATGGGTGTGGGTTGATCGGAGTGGCTTTGGGTTGTGGGTGTGGGTTGATTGTATATTGTGTTGGGATATATTATTTTGTTGTATTGTTTATATTATTTTTAATGTGTTGTATGTTAAAATAGAACTTTTGATGTTAGGTGTATTATAAAGTTAGTTGTTGAAATAAATAAAGTATGTTTTTGAGTTACTAAAATCTATATTTTTTATAACCTTGCTGTGAATGCTCTAATAAGTAATTTTAGGAAATTGGTTTCGAAATTTAAAATCTATAATTTATTATGACTGCAGTAAAAAAAAAAAGAAGGTCGAACAATTCCACAACCTTGCAAAGAAATGGAACATTAATCAGACGGTATCCCTAACAAATGATATAATTTACAAGGGTATATGTTATGTTACCAATAGATATTAGACAACAGAATAAATATTTTGAATTAGGGTATGTTTGATACCCTACAATAGGTCTCGTAATGAAATGTTTATTCTTGTAATAGGTCCCATAATGTAATAGAAATTGTGATAAGCTACAAGTTTGGTTAGAAGACATACATGTGGATGTTGCTCCTTATATATTTTTTGTTAATTCTTAGTGTCAATGAAATAAACAACCAGTTGCTTTCTATAAAAAATAAAAAAGTGGAATGCTTATTCACGTGGAATAGCTATTTGATGGTTTGGCTATATTTTTATTAAATAGTTATTTCTTAAATTGAAGAATAGTAATTCCTCTCTAAAAAAGATGTATTAACTATTCCTTAATATATATATATATATATATAATAACTTTAAAATTTATTATATTTACAAAAATACAAATCATTTCTATGTGCATTATTAAATATTATAAAATTATAATATTTCCAAAAAATACAGATTTGTGCTTTTATTCCTATTTCACAAGCAAACATTTTAATAAATTTTTTTTTTTTATAGAAATATTAATAAGAATAGTGAATACATTACATCACTTTTTATTCCCAATAATACAAATGATCATTCTTAATGTAATTATCATTTAGTGTATCAAATGTACCCTTAATGATTTAGCTCTTGTTAAATACTTCATAATCTAGCGTATTTGCCCCCATTCATAAGAAGAAAATGGTTATTTTGCAAACTTGTATATATATATATATATATAACTTGATAATTGGAGGAGAGGAATTTAAACTCTAAATGTTTTCATTGAAAATACCAAGAGGTTTCTTTATATTGCAACTGATGAACAACATCATAAAAATCACTATATTATTTCTCAAGTTTTGCAATGAAAATCTCAAGATATTCTAAACACTATGCATCTTATTTAAAATAGTAGGGGAAGTTACACTTTACAACCTTAAACTATATCTTAAATTACACTTTGCATCCTAAACTCTCAAAATGTACGGTTAGCAATTTAAACTATAACGTATAACTCATGTTACACTTTGCACCCCATCGTCAATTATGTCATTATCTTGGACGACATCACGTGAAAAAACTCGATTGCCTCTTTTCTCAAACTCTTAAAAATAAAATTGAAATTATATTTTACCATTCTAAACTATACTTTTAATTACATTGTGCACCCTAAACTTTTGTTTTCCATCCAAAATAATAGTAGAATTGACAGCAAGTGCAAAATGTAACACGGGTTATTGTTTAGGGATGCTAATCATGACTTCTGAAAGTTTATGGTATACAGTATAATTTGAGGTATAGTTTAGAGTACTAAAGTATAATTACCCAAAATAATAATGAATTGATTGCAAAAATGGGAGAAACTAGATGAAATTTTTGTCTCATCATGTGAAAGAAAAATAATTTTTTGAGCAACACAAAATAGATATTCTCGATTTAAGTGCTTGGTATGTTGGAAGGCATTATCAAGAAGATGATTTTGATGTGGAGTATTATTATTATTGTTGCCTTAATTGATTTAATAAGGATAAGATGGAATTACTTAACCTAGCTTAGAGTATCTCCAGCAGATTAGGCAAATTTTTGTACTGTTTGGAGAATGAACAGTGATTTTTACCTTTTAGCTATCCATTTTTTCAAATACACTTTCTAACAGATTTTCTATCCCACTCTCTATCTCATTTAAATATTATTTATTCATTCATTATTTATTCTTTTTTTAACAACTACACATCTTCCAACATTTTTCTATTCAATATATGATTATTATAATAGAAAAAAACATTTGAAGGATGAACAGTAGCTCATCAAGTAGTAGCCCATCAGACTTGATGAGCTACTGTTCATGAGCCAAAAAAAATTTTCGGGTATAGAGAGTCCATTGGAGACCTATTTTGTGGGTTTACTCTCTATAGTAGAGAGGATTTTGTATTTAGCTCTCCTGTTGGAGATGCTCTTAGGTATGGATCGATCCTATTGTTTGAATTTTTTTGTTATGTTTGATATTAATAACATTTGAAAGCTTACTAATAAGTTTTATTTTAAAGAAAGTGTTTGTTTTGAAGAAGAATATCATGGGTTTGGCTTGCATCCAATACTCTTGTGTATTAGATGCAACATATATAGGCACACACATATCATAAAATGTTCCGTATGCTAGAGTACTGGAGGGAAAGCCTTACCAATGTTTCACGGGCACTCTCATATGTTACCTTCAAAAAGTTAAAAAAAGGAAAAAGAAAATATTATGACCAATATCGTTGGAAGCATTCCTTTATTTCTTTTTCTACTTTCATATGAACTTATGATAGGCAAACCAACATGCAGATATTCTAGAATTAGATCAAAGGAACATCCAACTGAAAGAATACACCAAAATAGGACAAGTAAAGTACCTCAAAAACCAAGGATTTAGATATATACTTCACTTTTTTTGGAGAAAAAAAAAGAGAGGCAATTAGTACTAGTGGATAGCAAACACACGTACCAAGCTTGGTTTATGTGCCCCCACGGGCTCCCACCACTACATGTGCAAAGTGAACAACGACCACGTAGTTATTGAATGCTCGTTAGTCTCCAGGAATCAAGTTTTACGGCTTTCTTAGAAATAAACGGTTGTTTAGCACATGTGGTTAAACACATGTTTTTAGTTTTTAAATAATATTATATGTATTTTTATGTATTTTTTTACTCATATGTATTTTTAAAAAAAATTTAAAACTGTTGTTTAAACACACGTACTAAGCGGGCCTAAAGTCTCAGAATGCTACTAGTGAATTAGAGAAAGAAAGGATTAGGTGAGGGACAAATAGGTTCTAATCAGGTGTGTTTTTACGTAAAATTATATATATATATATATATATATATGCCAAAATTAGGAAAAGGATTAGGTGAGGGACAAATAGGTTCTAATCAGGTGTGTTTTTACGTAAAATTATATATATATATATATATATATATGCCAAAATTAGGTTTTGCCCATTTTAGCCAAACTTTTCAGCAAAATACCACATATTTAAAACTATTTAGGAATATGCCTTTGTTTTAAAACTCGATTTCCCGAAAATCGAGTTGCTTGAAAAAATCTACATGGAACTCGAGTTCCATATATATATATATATATATACATATATATTTTTAAGTTTGATTGTCTATAACTCGATTTTTAAAAAATTGAGTTTAAAACAGGAGTATATTCCTAATTAGTTTCAGACATGGGACATTTTGTTAGAAAGTTTAGCTGAAAGGAGTATATCCCCATTTTGACCTATGTGTGTGTGTGTGTGCGCTTTTTTTTTTCCTCTTTTATGGGTCCACGTGTCCAGCACTCCGATGGCAATATGAAAAGGGGTTTATTTTTAATATAACACTAGCCGGTCTTGGTGGTAACATTTTATGGTAAATATTGTTCTTTTTTAATCCTAGTTTTTTTTTTAGAGAGTTTCAATCTATAAGTCCACTCTTGATAATAATTCTTTATCATCAGACCAAGACATCAATCAATTTTTGATATAAGCGAGGATTGAACTTCAAATCTCTTATTCAACAATTAGAAATTTTACTAGTTAAAATAATAAAGGTCTAATAATCATAACTAGTTTAGCGTGCTTGTGAAATTTGCCTTGACAATCCTCAGTATATGTAATATGTGGGTTTTGGGTTAACAAGTTCCATCACAATTAAGGATTCAGTATTTCTTATGATGTTATGTTGAAGTCCAAGATATATACCAGGAAGTATGCAGTGTGCTCAATACTAAGCTTGATCGATCTTTTAGCTTTTAAAAAAAATTTTGATCATTTTTATTTTATTTTAGTAGTATTTTTTAATACGTATAACATAGAAGGATTAAACCTTGGACACAAATCCTACCAAAAGAGCATAACGCCATATGATCATTAAGCCTTTTGGAAAAGCTTGATTAGTATTGTTTTGTTCAAGCAAAAGTTCATCTAATATAACTTCCATTAATTACAGCATAAGTTTAACCATCGTATTAATGGGATTTGTTAGGGTTGATATATGTGTTTGCAAATCATAGTGTCAAAGCATGTCAAAATTGGGTTATATCAATAAAATTGTGTTAAAGGACTTAAAATTGACTTTGGGTCATAAATTGCTCATAGGCAACAAAGTTTCAATCTACTCAAAGTCCAAGATTTGATAATATTTCTAAGTAAAACTTGTTTTTATTAAAAAGTAGACATTTAGAGCTTCAAAGTGGAAATATGGACGAAGACCCCTATACAATAAAATATATTATGAAGGACGCCCCATCATCAAATGCATCCTTTTTTTCCCCATATGGAACTCTAATCCAAGAAGCCAAGTTTATCTTTCGCTCCTATAGTTGGTTAGTTTTTCACACACTAAATATAAGGGCAGTAAGGAAACTAATAATCATGCAAGATTTGCAAAAAGATGTTTTAGATTTTATAGTATGGATGGAGCATGCTTCACCACAATTTCAAGCTGTAATTCAAATGATATAGTTGTTTCTTCATAATAAAAGTACTTATTTTCTTCTATAAAATAAAATAAAATAAAAATTTAAGGCCCTCTTCAATTAGCTAATATAATGTATTGTCTATCTGTTTTACAATGAATGTTTAATGAAAAAATGTTCATTTCTTTGAATGTTGTGCATATTGTTAACACGTTTTACTATATTTGTTTTAGTTTAAGAGTATAAAACATGGAAAGTGACTAAACTCTTCCTTTCTTTGTCTATCAAAACCAAAACCAGAATTAATAGTTTTTACAAATTCATTATTGAAATTCAATGTTCATTACTTGAAAATATATCAGATGTCATTAAGAGAGACAAAAATGATCCAAAATATAAAATTTATAATGATATATTTTTGATTGTTTAGATTTATTTCCAAAAAATTTTACAAATAAATGAAAATACAATAATTAATGTACTAAATTATATAAAAATGCTATAGATTCTTTTTCAAATTCATGTATCGCTTACAGAATAATACTAACAATGTTTGTTGTAGTAGCGTTTGCATAAAAAAGTTTTTTTAAAATTGGAATTGGTTATATCTTATATAAGATTGACTATATATGCCACGAGAAAGACTAAGTAGGTTAGTCATATTACTAACTAAATAGGAGAATTTGAACACAAAGGATTTGAAAAGACCCCATTTAAAGTTGTTGTCTTATAATCCAAAGTGCGTTGTGCTGACCCTCCAACAATACTAGTAGATCGATGAAGCTAACACCTTTTTTTGTTGAAAACTTTTTAAAAACTGAGATAATGATGGGTCAAATGCTGCATTGATTTGCAAGATTAAAGAAGTCGATACGTGCAAGAGAGCAAATGGACGTGCAGGGCCGTCCATTGTCGAGGTTAAGATTTTCATGGAATCCATTTTATATATATCATATCCTCTAAATTAGCAACATAGTTTATATATATCGTGGAATCCAACAAATCTCATCCATTAAATCAAATATTAATTAGTTTATATATGGTCAACATTCTGACACATATATTGATCTCGTTAATTTTAAGATACCAACTTGATTATTGTAATAACCGATACGATTAGCAGAGACGTAACCTGCAGACAGTGAATATTAATTGATTCAACCAGTGCTATTGATTCAAAGGCTATGATCTTAGATCCTAAGAAGTGAAGGATCCCAGGGATCCCACAATACCGTATAACTTCTTACTTGGATCTTTTTTATATAGTCGTTATTAGCTGATCCCACAGACCACAGTAAAGTGTATCATGCAATGCTGCATGTAGTCAAACTAATAATAAAGCATTTTGCAAAGACTGCATCATCTGCATCTGCATCTGCATGTGATGGTGACTGGTGGAATATCATTGTATTATCCGACACCTATCCCTCTTATCTCCTGCCGTGTCTCTATTTCTTTATTATTTATTGTTCACGAAGCAACCTCTGAATTACTCCATGTCCTTCATCTCTGTTTGGACTCTGGATGAGACAAGTGGAATATAATGCGAGTGCTCAGCCACACCGCTCGGTCTAGCCAGATTCAATGCTTTCTTTCAACCATAATCCATTCAATTATCCCCAAAAAAAAATAAAAAAAATAAAAAATAATAATAATAATAATAATAATAATCCATTCAACAAATCTCCATATATATGCAGCTACAACCTCCAAGATTAAAAAATATACATATATTTATAGGAATTGGGTTTGAGCACTTATACTACTAAATGAGTTAACACAGGCCCAACTAACCCAATACAATAAATTTGTAGATAATGGGTTTAAGAACTAGGCCTTAGTGAGGGTTACAACAACTAGACATGTTTATAGGCTGATTTGAATAACAAGGACGTGGACTAAAGTATGAAATTATGTCATCGGCTCTCACCTGAGGAACTTGTAGTTCTTATTATTTCTTCGGTGCTCCGTTACAAAAGTTTCAAAGATGATACAAATGGCTACTGTGTTTTCTGTTTCTAAATTCCCAATCCCCCTTTTCCTGGAGGATTTCTTACATTATATATCCCCTTTCAGTTGATCTTGGCCCTACATTTGTTGATCATACAGGTTACAACTTGAGTGCTTGTCCCATTAGCTGCTTACCAAACCTTCTGTGAGTTGCAACGACTAAGACAGCACTGTTCAGGGGTCATTTTTTCATTAATGCGGCCAGAACCTTAGTTGTGGGCATTTAATGCGGAGGTGACAGCTTCTCCTTAAATTGCTCCTCCACCATGCTCCCATGGTTGACTCATTGCACTTGTCCTTTTCCTTGTGATGCTCTAGGAGGCTGCCTTTGGTGACGTGCCGCTTTTTCCTTCTGTGATCTCGGTTTGCCGAGAATAGGATTGTCCTCAGCAACATCTCCTGGCAATTTGGACCTTTTTCGTTCATCCTCGGACATTTCTTCTTCCTCGGCATGGGCCTTGGGCTTGATATAAAATAGGTCGGGGTTGCCAAATTCTTTCACCCCACAATAGCCCCTCAAAATCCTGTTGTCTGACTCCTAGGACGGAAAGGAGGGTTTTGATGTCCTCAGGCCTTGGTCATGGCTTGTTAAGTCTTGTCATCCGTCAGTACCAGAGTTTTTTCACTTGTCTAAGGCACGTTCCTGGTGCTTCGATATGTGGAGTGCGCCCTCATTAAATTCTGGCGGCTTTGTGCTCCCCGCGTTCAACAGTGTGATGGTAATCTAACAGTGGGGATTTCTTCAACCTTATGGGCGGGAGAACCCGAACGGTTATTTTTAATTGGAGGTATAAATACCCATTTGAACCGATTTGCCTCTTTACTTTTACACTCAAGAGTTCTTGCGCATATATACTGAGTTCAGTCAAATCTCTAACCAAACTCACATCTCTTTTCAACATAAAAAGCCTGTTCGAGGAGCTTTTCCTCATTTCTGTAAGTTTTATTCTCTCTCTAATTCATGCTTTCTTTCTTCTAAGTTTCTTTTTCCCTTATTTCTCTCTTTCTTTCATCCTTCCCTGAGTCTTTTAGCTGTTCTTAGGGATGGGTAGGTTTAAAAAGTTGGTTGAGTCTGAAGAGGCAATGGAGAAATTCATTGCCGATTATGGGGTACCCAGTAATGTACGTTTGAGGTACTGTAAAGAAAGGGAGTGGCATTTTAAGAGGCAAGAGGGGGAAGAAGTGATTCCCATAATCGCCTTCCTAGAAGGTGGAATGAGAATCCCTATGGGGCCCATGATGAGGGATTACCTTAGGCATTTCCGGTTAGCTCCCACCTAGTGCGCCACCAACGTGTTTAGGATCCTGGGTTGTGTGGACGCTCTAAACGAGAAGATGGGGTTGAGGTTAACCCATCACGATGTAAACTGGTGCTACAACCTCCCATTCCTAAAGGATAAATCTTACTATATGAAGACGAGGGATGATAAGGTTCGGCTGAGTCCAACAAGGGGTTAAATAAGGATTTTCTCATTGTGTCCAGGGAATGACACGACGGCCTGCATTGTCCGACCGAGGAGGGGGCACTAGGTGGGGTATTCAAAGTATGAGAGAGTTAGTCTTTTGTGTTATCACAATTTGCACCGTTTGGTTGCTGACATGAATGTGCTTTCTTTTTTGCAGATCCACACGCCTTTGAACGACACTTTCACTTGGTCAACCGGGAGGATTTGGAAACCATCCTTAGGGCAAAGGTCTTTCTGAATGAAGTTAACAACCAAATCAGAGCCACTCACAAGATCCTCGGGTACGATCCCATCCAGAAATTGTTCTCAGCTCCCAAGTACGTGATTAGAGCCAAAGACCCTCGGCTTCACAAGATCACTATAGCAGAGCACGAGTTCTTGCTTCCTGAAGGATCTCCTATCCCAGAAGGTGTTTCGTTAGCAGGCCCTTCTTCATCCCATCAGGCTGCAGAGGCTGAGGGAGAAAATGCAGAAAGAGAAGAAGTTACTAATTTGGGTCCGTCCGAGGACGAATTTGGTATTTTCGACCAAGTTAATCCATCCGAGGATCCCTCTGGTGACTTGGGTGACCCCAATTTGACTGAAGTGGATCTCTTATCAGCAGGGATTTCTTCTTAGGCCAAGATGAGTTTCAAGAGAAAGCCTCAAACCAACTTGCTCGACCTAATTGAGAGCCAGCCGGGGAAGCCACAATCCAAGCTTCCTCTTCCTCCTCCTCCACCCAAGCTTCAGCCTGTTCAGACCGGTTGTCTTCCACCCAGCCGGCCCTACCTCCTCGACTCGAGCCTATCGATCCAAAAAGGAAGAGGGGTTCCACCAAAGGCAAAGAGCCAATGGATAGAGGGAGATCTCGCTCCTCTCAGAAGGAAGATGAAGCCCGACAAGCTTCGAAGTAACTGAAAATTGGGCACCAGGGCCAAGAAAAAGAAGTTACTACACGGTCCGAGCCTCAGGCCTAGCTGCCTGCCCTAATGCTACATAGGGAGCCTATGATGGATGACGCCTTCCTCAGGGACTTCTGAGGGGGTGAAGGCACTTATGTGGCCGTTGCCCTAGAGAGGTCCCTGCTACTCCCTGCAGATATGGCCGAGTTGGGGGACTTGAGGAGGCAGGAGGACATCCTCAACCTCATGAGGTACTTGGGCATGGTAAGACTTCTAACACTTGTGACTCTGTTAATTTTTGTTCTTTAGTTTCCAACTCATTGTGTATTTATTTCAATGGGCAGGCTATCCAAGCCACCTACAGGTTGGAAGAGATGGCCAATAACCAGAGCAAGGACCTGGATCTCGAGCGTGACAAGTGTCTGGATGCCACGCGGACCCTCAAAAACTCCGAGACCGATCTCCAGAAAGCAAGGGAGGATATGAAGGAGATGACGAGGGCTAGAGATAGCACTGAATCCGGCCTAGTTAGGGCTCAAAAATAGGCCGAGGACCAGATGAGGAGCCTGCTCGAAGCTGAGGAGCAATTAAGGATTGCCAAGGAGTAAATCACTGATTTGAAGAAAAAGTTGGCCGAGGTAGAGGGGACCAAAAACGTCACTGAGTGGGCCAAGGATGAAGCCTTGAGGGCTAAGGAAGAGGCTGAGTTCGCTAGGACAGAGGTCGAGACCTCTAAGGAGAAGGCCGAGGAGGCGGCTTTTGACTTGGGAGTGGCTGAGACCCAGGCCCTTCTCAAGTCTCAAGTACCTGGGGTATACAGGCTCTACTGTTCTCAAGTTTGGAATAAAGCCCTCAAACAAGCTGGGATTGAGGCTTCATCTGACCTTTGGAAGGTAGAGAATGTATATTACCCTCCTGCCATCCGAGAGTCAGGCCCTCCTAGCTTTGAGGCTGGTACTTCTCTCGAGGTGGTTAAGGCAGGCCATCCTGACACTGCTCTTGCTTCAACTACTCCTAATGAGCCTGCCAAGGAAGCTGAACCTTTCAAGGTAACTGAGAGAGGCAAAAGCCCTAACCAAGAAACACCCCAGGATGCTGCTAAGCCCTCAGCTTTTCCATCTAAGTCTTCTAAGTAGTATGACCTATTCTTGCTACTGAAGTAATTTGGTATGGCCTTTCCCAGTTGGGTCCCAACTTTCCAAATGATGGGTTCTTGGCAGCACCCATAACTTTCCTCAACACTAAGTCCCCTAGTGCTAGTGGTCTCAGCTTTACATTGGCATCATACCCTTGCTTGAGCTTCTGGTGGTAATAGGCCAGCTAGGTCACTGCTCTTTCTCTTCGTTCATCAATTAGATCTAGGCTTTTCCCCAGTAGTTCATCATTACTGCTTAGAGTGAAGGAGCTCATCCTCAACATTGGGAAGTTTGCCTCTAGAGGGATGATAGCCTCTGCCCAATAGGTCATGGCGAAAGGTGTCTCCCCTGTTAATCACCGTGGTGTAGTCCGATAGGTCCATACGACGTGTGGCAGCTCTTTTACCCATTTTCCCTTGGCGTCATCTAGTCTTTTCTTAAGCCCATTGACTATGACCTTGTTGACAGCCTTAGCCTGTCCATTTTCCTGAGGGTAAGTTAGAGTTGAGTACCTGTTTGTGATCCCCAGTTCGCAACAGTATCTTCTGAAGGCTTTGCTGTCAAATTGGAGTCCATTATTCGAAATGAGGGTATAAGGGACCCCGAATCGTGTAACAATGTTTCTCCAGATGAATTTCTTAGCATCCATATTTCTGATGTTGGCCAATGGCTCAGCTTCGACTCATTTGGTGAAATAATCTGTGCCGACCAACAAATATCTCTTATTTCCTGCTGTTTTGGAGAAAGAGCATACAATATCCAGGTCCCACTGGGCAAACGGCCATGGACTAGACAAAGGGTTGAGGACCCTTCCTGGCTAATGAATATTTGGGGCAAAATTTTGCCATTGGTCACATTTCTTAACATATTCTAGGGCCTCCTTTTGCATCCCTAGCCACCAATATCCCTGAGTAATGGCTCGGTGCGACAAAGATCTTCCTCCTGTGTGACTCCTACAGATCCCTTCGTGTAGCTCTTCAAGCAGTAATTCTGATACTTCCGAGTGAATACACAGTAAATATAGCCCAAAAATATGAGCGTTAATATAATTTGTGGTCCTCAGACAACCAAAACCGAGAAGCGTTTCTTCGTATTTTCTCAGCCTCTGACTTCTCCTCAGGTAGAATATCATCTTTGAGGTATCTCACCATAGAGTCCATCCAGCTAGGACCCACACTAACTTGATGGATATGAACCACGCCTTTTGCAACCTCATTTGCCCTATCTAAATGCTCGACAATAATAGTTTGAGGTAGGCCCCTGTTGAGGAAGTAGTAAGCATGACCAATGAATCAGCATAGGTGTTTCCACTTCTAGAAATGCGTGACAAGCTGAAAAGATCGAAGTCTGACCGCAAGCATTTGACCTGGCTTAAGTACTCTTGCATCCTCACATCTCTGGCTTCCAACTCTCCCTTTACCTGGCCCACTACCAATCTCGAGTTCGAGAACATCTCTACTGTTTTTCCTCTAATTTTCTACAACATGGCCATTCCTTGTAACAAGACCTCATACTCGGCTTCGTTATTTGTGGCTGAGAATCCAAGTCTCAGGAATTTCTCTATGATAGTCTTCTTAGGAGATACTAGGACTAGCCCACTCCGGACCCCCTTTGATTTGCTACCCCATCAACGTACACCTTCCAACATGGGGGTCCTGGCATAGAGATTACCCCAACGGATTTTTCATCCATGTTTCGCCCCTCTGCTACTATTTCTACTGGTGGTTCAGTAAATTCAACCACCAAGTCAGCCAGGACCTAGCCCTTTATAGAGGTCCGAGGCATGCACTTGATGTCAAAAGCTCCCAGAATTGTATTCCATAGGGCAATCCTTCCAGTGTAATCAACTGTTCGAAGTACAGACTTCAGGGATAGTTGGGTCAAAACAACTATTGTATGGGCTTGGAAATAATGCGGAAGCTTTTGCATAGCATGGACCATAACTAGTATGGCTTTCTCCAAGGGTAAGTATCTAACCTCAGCTTCATGTAGTGACTTGCTCACGTAATAGTCTGGCTTCTGAAGGCCAATTTTCATCCCATATTAGCACCAAGCTCACAACATGAGGGGCTACAGCAATATATGCGAATGGGACTTTATCGGCCTCAGGACTGGACATGATAGGTGGTCGGCATAGGTACTCCTTAAGTTGCTGGAAGGCCACACTACAGTCCTCGGACCACTCAAATCCTTTCCACTTGTTGATCAAGAGATAGAATGGTCTGCATCTATCCACCAACCTTGAAATGAATCGGTTCAAGGCTGCCATCATTCCAGTAAGGTTTTGGACCTCCTTGGCATTTTGTGGTGGTTTTAAATCATTGATAGCCTTGATCTTGTCTGAGTTAACTTCAATTTCCCTATGAGTAACCATGTAGCCTAAAAACTTGCTTGATCCCACACCAAATGAGCATTTGGAAGCATTTAGGCATAACTTGTGCTTCCTTAAGACATCAAAGGTGCTGCTGAGGTCTCCTAAATGCTCAGACACCACTTTACTCTTCACCACCATATCATCGATATAGATATCGATGATTCATGATCCTTTGATAAGTGGACCCTGCGTTCTTCAGACCGAACGACATTACCTTGTAATGGTAGTTCCCAATAGGTGTCACGAAGGCTATCTTCTCTTGATCCTCCAAGGCTAGTGGAATTTGATGGTAGCCTTGAAAGGCATCTAAGAATGGCCCGCAGTTGCATCCATCAGCTGGTCTATCCAAGGCATGGGGAACGGATCTTTTGGGCATGCCTTATTTAGGTCCGTGAAGTCTACACAAACCTATCATTTTCCACTTTTCTTCTTGACAACCACGGTGTTGGCCAACCATGCGGGGTAAAAAACTTCTTTGATAACCCCTGCACGCTTAAGCTTCTTCACCTCGTCCCTAATCGCATCAGCGTGCTCTCTTGATGGGCGCCGGGGTGGTTGCTTCTTGAGAGTGATGGACAGGTTGACATTGAGATGGTGACAGATGAAGGCTGGATCAATCCCTGGAGCATCATAGGCATCCCATGCAAATACATCGATATTTCTTTTGAGAAACTCAACCAACTCCTCCTTCTCCCGAAGAGGCAGCTGAGCCCTAACCTGAAAGATCTTCTCTGGGTCACAACCAATGACCACCTTCTCTAGGACTTCGCATTTTGCCTCTTCGATCGCTATATCAGGAGGCGACATGGGGGCCTTTGATTGCTATAAGTTCCTTTCAGCAGAGGCCGAGGACTCCGCACCGAGCCGATGTGAAATCGCAGCCACCATACATTGCCTTGTTGTGGATTGGCAACCATAGATTTCGAGAACTTGGTCCCCTAACGGGAATTTCACCTTCTGATGCAAGGAGGAAGCAACAACGCCTAAGGTATGGAGCCAAGGTCTACGGGCAATGGCCATATATGGAGAGTAGTTATCCACCACGATAAAGTTCACCTCCACTATCTCCTAGCCGGTCTAGATGGGCAGCCTAATCATGCCCTTTAGAATAACAAGCTTCCCGTTGAACCTCAACCCCTTGTAGAGGTCGGGGTACATAACTTTGGCCTCACTGTCATCGTCCACCATCACTCTTTTTACATCGTAGTCCCCGATTCTGAGAGTGACCACCAGTGCATCATCATAGGGCTAGGTGGTTCCAATCATGTCTTCTTTTGAAAAACTCAAGATTGGGTGAGACTTCATTCTGGCCCTCTTCGGTTCTGGTTGGGACTCCTCGGCAGGCAGCTGAGCCATAAATAACACTCGTGAAGGGCGCGTACCTGTTCTTCCTTGCGTGGCCAAGATTACATTGATCGTCCCTACGGGTGGCCCTAGGGCAGTATCTCTCTGGGCTTCTGATAGGTCTGGCCTTAATGACCACTAGAATGATGCAGAAGGTGTTTTAGATTTCCTTCTCGGACTAGCTGGTCTAGATAGTTCCAGAGGTTCCTGCAGTTCTCCGTGGTATGTCTGTGGTCCTGGTGGTATTGGCAGTAAAAGTTCTGATTGCGCCTCGTGGACTTACCCGCTATCTTATTCGACCACTTAAAGTATGGGTCGTTCTTGATTTTCTCCAACATTCGATGTACTGGTTCTCGAAATACAGCATTGACAGTCTGTGTGTTGGCTGCTCCAGATTGTTCTACGAAATCTCTCCTTAGGTGGTTGCTTTTATATCAATCCGACCTAAAATCCCTTCTTTCTTGAGGGATAACCTTCACTTTTCCCTTGCCTTGCGTCCACGACAGCAACTGAAAAAGGAAGACGGAAACTCTCTGCCATTGAAGCTAGCACACTGCCTTCTGCGTCTCTTACAATGGCACCTACCCTAGCACGTTGGTCTTCACCGAATACAAAACCGTCGAAATTGAATTTCAGTTTCAACCATGGTGGTGGCTTCCAAGTAGACCATTGTTCACTGTGAGTCGTCTGGTCTGGAAGGCGAGGTGGGATGGTGCGGACATTTGCAGCTCTGGCCTTCTGCACTTCCGTATAAATCTGCTGAACTGGGATATGCTGTCTGCTAGTTCTCATGGAATTTCTTCGTGACCAAATTGCCCAAACCGTTGTGGCAAAGTAGTTTAGGTCATTTCCTTCCTCAACAACTATTTCCACCAAGTCTTTGAAGCTTGAGAAACACGGACTACAATCCAAATTTTCCCACGTATCAAACTGAGACCATGCCTGAGAAATGGATGGGCATGACCAAAGTGTGTGAAGCACATCCTCTGGTTCCTCATGATAGTGATCACAACATTCATCCATTTGAACCATATGGCGCTTAAGATTAAGTTTTGTTGGAATGGAATTCATGATGGCCTTCCACAGGAAGTTTCGGACCTTGGGCTGGACTTGCATTCCCCACACCTTCTTCCATAGTTTATTTTCCTCCGGATGGTACTCTCCAATATCCAAGCTTCTTGAATTGTGGAGAAATCTATAGCCGGACTTCACAGTGTATGATCCAGTTGGAGTAAAAGGCCATACTAAAGCATCTTCCATCGGTTTACCACATAAAGGGACTGAAAGAATCAGCTCCTTGTCTCTAGGACTGAACAACAAGCTTAGTAAGTCATGTCGCCAACCTTGGCTAGAAAAATCCAGTAGAGTATCCATTGTTGCCTCCTCCCATCCCGGCTTTATTGGTGAAGAAATGAAAGGCATGAAGTTGGAAGGCAGCCACGGATCAGACCAGATTCGGACTGAGGAACCATTACCTACCCTCCATCTCATACCTTCTTTTAGCACTTCCCTTCCCTTCAAGATGCTTCGCCAAGCATAGGAACTAACTTGTGAATCCGATGCCTCCATGAATGAGCAATTGGGAAAAAATTTGGACTTAAACACCCTATAGAGTAGAGAGTTTTTATTTTGGAACAACCTCTACACTTGGTTAGCTAGTAATGCATCATTGTACAATGCTAAATCTTTGAAACCCATTCCCCCTTCACTTTTGGGCTTACATAACTCCTCCCATCGAACCCAATGTATTTTCCTCCGATCACCCCTTTGTCCACACCAAAATCTTCTAATAAGACCCTCTAATTCATTGCACAAACCAATAGGCAATTTGAAGCAATGCATTGTATATGTGGGGATGGCTTGTACAACCGCTTTAATGAGAATTTCCCTACCAGCTTGAGATAGTAATTGTTCTTCCCACCCTTGTAATTTCCTCCAGACCCTCTCTTTTATGTAATTGAAGCTTGCTTTCTTATTCCTCCCCACTAAAGATGGTAATCCCAAGTACTTCTCATAGCTCCTTATTTCCTCCACCCCCAAAGTATTTTTAATCAACAACTCCTATCTTCCAGTGTGGAGTGGCTAAAGAAGATTGTGGTTTTCACATTGTTTATTTTTTGTTCGAAGCTTGATTCATAAACTTGTAAAATTTCCATGACCTTTTGGCACTCCTCCGGATTAGACCTGCAAAAAAGCAAACTATCATCTGCAAATAAAAGGTGGGTTAGTGGTGGACTACTCCTGGATAGGGAAAAGCCATGAATGTCTCCTCTCACTGCTGATTGAGTCAGTAAACCATGCAACCCTTCCGTACACAAAAGGAATAGAAAGGGGGATAAGGGATCCCTTTGTCTAATCCCTCTGGTTGGCCTTATAAATCCTTGAGGAGCCCCATTGATGAGGATAAAATATGAGACACTCGACACACATAGCATCATCAGGGTTATCCACCTTTCATTGAACCCCAATTTTTTCATCATGCTTTCTAAAAAGGGCCACTCAACTCTATCATATGCCTTGCTCATGTCGAGCTTAATGACCATATAACCCTCTTTGGTGGATTTGTGGTTTTTCATGCTGTGAAGGGATTCAAAGGCAAGTAGGATATTATCAGAAATAAGACGGACTTTTGTGAAAGCACTTTGGTGTTTAGTGATAATGTGGGGAAGTATTTTCTTTAAACCTTAGAAAAAATCTTGTACAGCACATTACATAAGCTAATAGGACGAAATTGAGATACCAATTCAGGATTTTTAACCTTGGGAATCAATGTGATGAAGGTGTGATTTAGGTGTTCAGGTAGTGTGGCAGAATTTAAGAATGATAAAACATATGTGGTGATATCCTTACCCACTAGTTCCCAGTAATGTTGATAGAACAACGGTGGCATGCCATCAGGACCTAGAGCTTTGAGTGGTCCCATTTGGTTGAGGGCCTGTTTAACTTCTTCTTCGGTGAAATCAGCTAACAAGTCCTTGTTCATATCTTCGGTCACTAGGCATTGAACAGACTCCAAGGCTGAATCTGGTTAGCATGCTTGTGTTGATGAGAATAAATCACTATAAAAATCCAGCAACTCCTTTGCCACTTCCTTAGGATCCAAACACCATTGACCCCTTGCATTCCTTATTCCTTCAATCTTATTTCTCCTATGTCTTTGGGTGGCCTTACTATGGAAGTATTTTGAATTTTTGTCACCATGAGTAGCCCAAAGAGCTCTTGATCTTTGATACCACATCCTCGTTTCTTTATCCAACAAATCATTGACCTCATTCCTCAAGCCCCTTGCCCGAAAGTTAACTCCAGTTATTAGTGCTTCCAATTCGGCTTAGGCTAGAAGTTTTTGCTTCAACTTCAATTCTTTTCGGACACATCCAAAATTAGTACTACTCCACTGCTTCAATGCCTTACCACAACTTTCAATTCTTGGAACAATATCCCTACTGCCTTGTTTACTCCACACATTTCTCACAGTCTCCGAGCAACCCTTTTCTGCCAACCACATCTCCTCAAATCGAAAGGGCTTTTCAGGATTCGTTGACTCCACCATTTCGGGTACTATGAATAACAGGCAATGGTTAGAAGTACTACAAGTTAAGTGATGCACAGTAGTTCCACCATACCTCAATAAACACTCATTATTCGCCAATCCCCTATCCAATCTCTCCGACAACGTTTGTCCATCTTTGTAGTATTTTTTTCCAAGTAAATGGGTTGCCTTTGAAACCCAAATCAATGAACCCACACCTATCCATAGTATCCCGAAACAACTGCATTTGTGAATGACTACGATTTGAACCTCCTTGTTTCTTTGCCCCTTTGACAATTTCATTGAAATCCCCAACACAAAGCCAAGAAAGGTTGAACTATGAATGTAATTGCCGGAGTAGTTCCCACGATTCATGGTGTTTGTGTGTTATAGGTTCTCCATAAAAACCTGTGAATCTCCATGCTTCCTTAGTACCTCCTCTTATAATACAATCAATGTGATTTTTTGAAGATGTTTCCACCCGCAAATTCATCGCATCCTTCCAAAATAAAAAAAGCCCTCCACCTCTATTGATTCTTGGAACAATAAACATGTGATCAAAATTCAATCTACGTTTCACAATATTTAGCCTTGCTTCATTCGTCCATGTTTCAGCAATGAACATGACGGAGGGATCTTTTGCCCGGATATAATCTCCAAGCTCACTCTCTGTCACTTGGTTCCCAAGCCTGCGACAGTTCTACACCAAGAGACTCATGGTTCCTGGCGAGGCTGCACCGCAGCCTCCACCATTTTGCTTGAATTTACATTAGAATTTGGAAGGACCTGAAGACGTTTTTTGGGAATATGAGGACCATCATTTTGAGTGAAGGTTGACTTTCTTTTCTTTTCAGATTCGGAATTGCTAGCAAGAACTCCATTGTTACCTTGTCTCATTACACGTTTCCATGTTCTAAGACTATGGTGTTGCCCTAGATTTTCAACCGTTGATGGAGGGGCGTGTGACTCATCTTGAACATCCAAACTGTGAAGCAATAATTCCTGAGATAAGGCGGCTAGGGTTTCCTCATTAATTGTTGCTAGACGTTGGCTATTAGATGAAGGGATTAAAACCGCATTTAATTGAGATTGACCAGCCTTTATTTCCAAGATAATGGGATTGCCGTTTTCCTCATTAAATGTTTCCTTATTAAGACTAACTAACTTGGAATTTTGAATTGAAACCGAATCTGGTGCAAGGGCTGAATAATTATGAGGCATTAATTTCTCCTTAACTCTCAGATTAAAACTGTCCCCCATCTGATATCCCTCTTCAACGTATCCCTCTCCCTCATTACATGCTGCATTGAATTCCATCGGAGAGGAATTAATACTCCCTCCAATCTCCTCCGTTTCCTGCTCAGGTGCCGCTGGTTTTGGTGGTGGAGCAGCGGCAGCTGCCCTTGCTGCCATGTGAGCTGCTATCTCAGCCCTTTTCTCCTTCGTCTTGCTGCTTTTTTCCTCGTAATACCCTGGCACTTGAATCACATCTCTACCCCCTGACTTGTATGGTGGAGCTTGAAGGAAAGAACCGAATTGTTGCTGGTCAATCTTCAAAGTTCCATTGCTCTGAATCCATAATTCACAATCCCTATCATCGTGATCCAATCGCCCACACCAATAGCATATACTTGGCAACCGCTCATATTTGAATTTTGTCCAATGTTTGTTCCCTTTAGGTAGAGTAATAACCCTACCTCTACACAAAGGGCTTGTTACATCAACCATTACTCGTACTCGAAAAAAACTGCTTCCATCATCATTTGTAGCTTCATTGGATCTCTGAATTTCCCCTACTGTTTCACAAAGTTTCTCTGCCACCTTTTTTGTTTGAAAGCTAATGGGGATATTGTGCACCTGTACCCAAAAAGGAACTTTTTCGAATACAAGGTCCTTAACTGGGATATCATTCGAATAGCGCTGCATGATTATCAAATGTTTATCGAAACTCCATGGTTGACTCTTCAAAATTTTGTCTACTTCCGCCAAATTATTAAACACAAAAAGGACTAAATTGTTCCCTTGGTTTTGAACTTTGAACCCCCCGTCAATCCTCCATAATTGCTTGAAAGTTCTTGCAACTGCCTCCATTTGAAGAAAACGGGAAGTTAGGAATTTTGCTGCAATGATAAATTCACCTTTCCGATGGTTTTCAGGAAGGATGAACTCAAACTGTTCTTTTTCCGACAAAGACATATTATTCCAACTCTCTGTTAGTTGATCCATCACTCATCAATCAAAATGGTAAAGGAGAGTACACAAGTTACTGTTTCCCACAAAAAAACCCCACAAGAAAATACCACTAGCTCTAAGAGTATACTTGATACTCCTAAAGGACACTACACCACACAAACTCTCCTTCACAGAAGGGACTAAAATTCTACAGCCTTGGAGACTGAGAGACTAAACTTCATTTTGGAATTTTTAAGTCATCTATTAACAAAAAAGAATCAAAGAAAAATATTAGAATTCTCTAGAATTTTTAGAGTAACTCCACGGTAGAGTTCCTAAAACCTTATCCACAAAAAAGAGTGGATTGAATTTGCTATGCCTTCAAAACTTTTCCGTAAAGATAATGATAAATATTCAATTATTAACATTGATTTTTATTTTTAATTTATTTAATTTATAGATTATTTATAATTTCAACTTATGACATCAACTTCATATGATATCCATTTTATGATAATTGTTTTTTATCATTAGGCCAAGATATCAATTAATTTTTGGTGTGGCAGCATTCGAATTTTAGATCTCTTACTCAACAATAACAGATTTTACCAATTGAGCTAATTGAAACCCTAAAAATATATATATTTGTTAATAATTCATTAATTTAGATACACAAATTAATACAATAGGTGTGCTTTTCTTATATGTATGTACAAAATTTTTTATTATAAAAATATGTATAAAAAATATTATTTAACATTAAATATTAAATACACCTTCACTTTTACACACTCATTAACAAACGCTAAAAGTAACCACTGGCTGATTATCTCCAATTTTTTAATGAAAGCATTGGCTGATTATCATATCATATAATTCTCTATAGAAATTTTCTATAGACGAATGAAATGTTATTTAAGTATAGAATATGGTTGGGAAAAAAGTGGAGAGAAAATAAAATCATGAAAAAAAAAAAGGAGAGATAACCCATTATTAGTTTATTAGTTTTATGACCTTAGATTATCTATCTATATTAATTAAATATTTTATTTTCGTTTTAAATATAAATAAGTACAAGTTTTGCAGAACAGATTAAAGAAGTGAGATATATTAGTAGAGTATTATTTTGAAATAGAGAATCATATTGTGGAGGTATAGGGGTGACTAGATACATTGTATTTTTGTAGTATTTGTAGCCTATAATACAAAACGCAAAAGACAAAATAATACAGAGGGCAGAATGAGATGAGACAACAACTAGAATACTGCCACGTACGTCGTAGTGGACGAATAGAGCTGAAAGTTGCCTTAATTTATGTACGGAATGGAACCGACATTGGATTTTTTTTGAGAAAGACATTGGTTTGAATGTTGATATATATTCAAAAATAGAATTATATGATATGATATGATCTTAATCCGGTGGGCGGTGAAGAAAGCGCACATGGATTTTATTTTTTTATGACAGACTCGACCTGCCTGCTGTCTTTGTGTTTAATTAACTTTATTATTAGCCTGCTGTCTTTGTGTTTAATTAACTTTATTATTACTATGTGTTGTTCACGTGTACAAACCTTGATGGACACGAGGGTGTATCAACCGTACAACAACATCCACTCTAGGCTTGTCCTCTCAATCACTATGTTCCAAAACCCAAATCCAGAATGAATGAATAGAAATACCATATATATATATAATTAAATTTAAAATTGAGAGAAAATTCAATTAAAATTTAAATTGGAGTGACATTGTTGTCTAATTTTGCATCACATGTCTTATTTAAGTTTTTTTTTTTTTAATCTAAATGAGTTATTGTTGTACAAAAAACGAAGAGTCTAATATAAATAAACCATATAAAAAAAAAAAAGTAAACTTATGTCTATATCTAAATAAAATAGAGAGCGTAAAAATTATTTATGACTTAAAAAATGTCTAATTCTTATGTCAAGTATAATTGAACTCATATGTGTGTAATTATAATTATTTTTGATTATATCGTATTCACGAATTAAGTTTGGCTTATCTTCAGTACATTTTTAACTGAACATGTCATTTTATTTTAAATATACAATAACAAGTGATAATGAGTTTTAATTTTTACATTTTATTTAGTTATTTGTTGATGTGACAATCTATATTAAGAAAAAAAGAGATTTATTTTTTTTAAATACTGAAAGTAAGCCAAACCCGCATTAGTTATACACTATATATATATATATATAATGCTGTGACCATCAAAGAACACAAATATCCCCCACATGTTCAACTATCATTGCCTGCACAATTTATGGTTAAATGTCTAAAATTTGCTTGTATTTAATACTGTGCAATCAAATTTAGTAGTTAAAAAAAAAAAAAATGGTTGAAGGGTCCCAATATTGGACTTTTAGACCAAGTATTACTATAAGGTTTTTTGTAATATATGTTAGAGGTGACTTTAACTGTAAGGTTGTTTGAGTACTACATGTGTTGTTTCCATGATTGATTGACCTTTATTTATAATAAGTTTGTTTAAACTCAAGTACATTATGCGTGAGTTCCAGTTAATTTAATTGATAAATTATTTTATTGTCGAATAAGAGATTCAAAGCTTAATACCCGCTTACATGTACACCATCAACCACGTATATGTTAGTCTCATAATAATTAAAGAAGAATTATTGTGGAATAGACACCAAATAATTATATAAGTTGCTACTGACGAGACATACGATAGGGTAGATATGATTGATAATTGAGCAACAAATGTATTGTTGAATATGAAGCTACCTTGCTAAATAACTCATTCAACTTTAGATTGAAGCAGTATCTTCTTTGGACCTTAAAGGGTGTCAATTAATTATCCTGCCAATGTATTTTCCTTGAATATTACCAAACTAGGATCACGTCCGATGCAAATCAAAAATCAAGTATAGTTTATATTGATTTTCAAATACGGATAAGGTTCCAAAAAAGTACACACCAACATAAAAATGAATAATTGTGTCCTTAATATTCATTCTACATATTAATTAAGTATAATTTCCATCATTTTCGTTTTTAGAGGATGATTTAGAACTCATTAATACATATGCTTTTGATATGTCATAAATATCACGTGTGTCAAACTTATAAATCACAGTTCATTACAAGTCAAAAACTTATTTTCTTCTACAAGAAAGAAAAGTTTGATTACAGTACAGGACAATTGACAATTATTTGGGCTAGTTACAAGGCCCGAACCTGTCCTCAGCCTAATGGTGGGCCAAATTCACGGCTAGTTGAGGTTTAATTCTAGTTCAGAACAGGGTGGATGCAAAAACCCATCATTCTCCAATTCTTCTGATTTATAGTTATATATGTAGCTGGAGGCTGAGAGAGAGGATCCAATTATCTAGTGGACTGGGTTTACCTGGTGGAGAATGGAGATGTTATGTGAATATCTTCAATTGAAGAAGAAATTCTGGGCCCTGTTGATTTTTGGGTCAAACTAATAAAGGAATGAAAAAGTTATAATGATAAAAGCCAGTAGCCATGTCTTGACTCTTGAATCTTGATCATTGTAAAAAGTAGCCAAGCTGCATATATATGGTAACACATTAATGAATTGCACACATGTTAGTTACCCCAAAACCATGGGCTTAACTGCATAAGGGAGGCATGCCATGTCTGTTGAAGATTATTAGGTTGTGCTACCTTTAGAGACAGTGTGGAATTGACTCAATTTGCAGGAGGATGATGGACTCGTGGTCATCGCATATATGTTGTGGACAGGGATGAGACATTACAGCTTTGTGCCTTGTGTGGGTTAGGCCATGGTTAAGTAGAAAGCAAGCTGTGTGTCAGGGTTGTGTTGCCTTTAATTAGATTGTAGCGTAGCATGCTGGACTGTGTGGAAAAAAAATGTATTTTGAGATACGGGCCATATGTGGCTTGTATGACCAAGTGGATTTAGTTGCATATGGCCATGTTTGTTGATGTACTGTGTGGGCTATATGGCTAGACTTGAAGGTTGGCATTGCATGGGCAAAAGCTCGATGTTAAGTAGTGTGGATGGGCTACCAGGTTGATTGGGAAGGCTTGTGATGATCTTAAAACATGTGCACCGTGCACAGGCTATGCGCACGTGTTTAACAGGTGACAACACTTTGGTGTGGCAATTAATTATTAGGAATCTCATGTAGAAGCAGACTTTGTGAATGTGCTAGCAGTATGGAAAATGCTCCAAAAAAACATTCCGCGGTTCTATTCAAGAGGTAGTTCACATGATGTGGCAAACAAACATGTAGGTGGGCAAGAACTCGGTCTATGCTGGGCCCAAGCCTGGAACTTAAGAAGGGTCCAGCCCACACCAAACCCAAGCTTCAGGCCATTACGGGTAAGTTCAGCCCAAGTTTAACAAGTGCCAAGATTTCATATAAATCAATGCGTCCTCGGCTAATATGCCCGAGCAGGACACACCATCCCTGAAGAAAGAAGGTAATGCCTTGAGAAAATTCACCCACCAAATACAAGATTTGGAGTCAGGTACAAAAAAAAAAAAAAAATCATCTTGATAGCATAGCTGTGGGTCTCAACATTGACGCGTGATTAGACATGCTAAAACAGTAACTTAGACTCAAGAAACCATAATTAGACATGCTAAAACAGTAACTTAGACTCAAGAAACCACCCAAGCCCTATAAGTGGAGGGACCCACGGACAAGCAAAAGATTCTTTAATCATAACATGCCCACTAAGGGCAATTCCATTAAAACAGACGGAGGTAGATAAAGAAGGGGTTGAAACATTCTTCTAGGGGGAAGGGAAAACACCAGAGAAAAGAGAGAAGTGAGCAACTAATATTTGGGAAGGGTGATTCGGCACGGGACACCCCAAAGGGCACCTCTGCCTAAGCTTCTTCTTGGGTAGTCATGTTCACAATAAATAGTCACTGCATAACCGTTTCAAACTACCATTCACCAGCCAAATTCCTTTTGAGAATTCCCATTGTGGGATATACCCAAAACAAAACATAAATTAATTGAGGGTCCAAACCCAATGAGCCCAAAACCATTGGGATTCTACCACCACAAAACATATAATACAAGAGCATTACTCGGCAACTAACTACTATGATAGCATTATTTTCATTACATTATAAATCTTAGGCTGTTGGGAGTGACAAAGTCGTGTGTAAGCTAGGCAAACGTCAAAATGTGCTTTGTTGGGGAACATTTAACTCTATGAAATTGTAAGCCACGGTGGCAATGATTATGCCTAAGGTATATTTTGGTAATAAAATAAAATAAAAACTATAGACGCGTTTGTAAGCTTTATAGTTTATACAATTACTAATATTAATTTTATTAACAAAAAAAAAAAATACTATTATTATTGAATTATAATATTATGAAAAATGTTGTATATATGATTGTATTACTATCAAAGGTACTACAAAATATAATAATTAACATTCACATTCAGGGTCATATAAAAGTTGCTATTTTACATCTTAAAAAGTTACTTTATCTATTATACTATCTCATTTTACAATATACTCAACATCCCAATTTTTATTTTTCCATACAACACAATAAAAAAATATAACGACATCATAAAATATTATAAATCTCTCATCTCTCTACCTCTCTGTCCCCTTCATTTATCCAGCAGGACCAACACCGCCGATTCAAACACAACCCTGGCCACTAGCCATCAAAACCAAAACAACCAACCCACGCCGATTCAAAGAAGCCCCAGCCACCGTACACATCCCATCACCACTGAAACAACCAACCCATGCCGATTCAAAGAAGTCCCAACCACTATACACATCCCAGCACCACTGAAACAACCAACCCGCACCGATTCAAAGAAGCCCCAACCACTAAAAAAACATAGCACCAATGAAAACCCACACCGATTTAAAGTCAAACAAGCCCCAACCATCGAAACTAACCCAGCACCACCGAAATCAAGCCAAACCACACCAATTCAAACCAACCCACCACCGATTCAAGTAAGTCCCAACCACTGAAACCAACCCAGCACCACCAAAATCAAGCTAAACCACCACTAATTCAAACCCAAAATCATTGAATCAATATCTATTGAAAGCCACAACTTCAAACCCAAAACACAACAAGTCGGAACCAAAGCAACCCACAACAATAAGCACACCACTGTCTACCAGATTCAAACCTACAACAGTGAGGGTGATGGTGATTTGAGAGAGAGAGAGAGAGAGAGAGAGAAGAAGAAGAAGAAGAAGAAACCATAGAAAGAAGAGAGAGAGAGAGAGAGAGAGAGAGAGAGAGATGAGTGAATAAAATAATTTATTTTAAGTTTACAACTTGTGAACAGTAAGTTGTAAATCTTGTAACTTACTATAGCTGGGTTATATAATTTTTAGATACAACCCCAAGTTTTGCATGTTTTGGCCCATATAAAGTGTAAAATAATAATAATGGGGGGGAGGGGGGTTAGAGCATTCACAATAGAAAATGCCATCCTATCATATTTTACCATCCTAAAAAGTTACTTTATCAATTATACCATACCATTTTATAACACACCCAACATCCTAACTTTTATTTTCTTATATAATACATTAAAATAATATATTTACACAATAAAATATATTTATGTCTCTCTCTCTCTCTCTCTCTCATCACCTCCATTACCACCATAAAGACCCAAAACCCCAACATAGTTTATCAAAAAAAAAAAAAAAAAAACTCTCTCTCTCTCTCACATCACCTCCATCACCACCTTGAAGACCCAAAACCCCAACATAGTTTATCAAAAAAAAAAAAAAACCCAACACAGAAACTCATCCCAAACCCCAAACAAATCCAGCACAGAAACTTAACCAACCATCAAGAACAAAGCCACCCACCTATCCACCCAAAATTTCCAATCACCACCCACCGATCCATCATTACCAACACCATCACCCACTGATCCACCATCAACAACACAACCACCTCCCACCACCAACAACACAACTAACAACCACCACCCATCATCAACAACACAACCAACAACCACCACATCACAGAGCCACCACGGGAAACAACAAGCAAACCCACTCGACCCACCAAGCAAACCCACCAAACTCAGCCCCAAACCCACCGTGCCACCGTAACCCATGGTCCACCACAACTCACCACCGAAACTCAGCCCCAAACCCATGGCCAAAACTGATTAGTAAACCCATCACCACCCACAACCAAATCCAAGCTGCAAACCCATAACAACGCTGATCTCACCACCACAACAACTACTAGATCCTTGACCACGCTAATCTCGCCTAAAGAATCCTACAAACCCACAACCATGCCAGTGTAGGGAATAAACTCGAAATTCCCAACATGTGAGAAACAAAAATAGAGAAAACATATGCCAAAGAAAACAATCACACGCACAAGACAATATTTATGTGGTTCGGCAATTTGCTTACGTCCACGGAGTTATAGGAATTTCACTATTATCAGGGAAAAAAATACAAAATACGGTTACAGTATTTCAGTCTCTCAAGAACGACAACAACAACGAAAACCCTAAGCCTTAGAAAATTTCCCATTAAAAACTACGCAAAATTATTTCGTGTTAGGTCTGGTCGTCAACCGAGATCAAACACAACTAGACTCTACAAAGCTTAACAAATCTCTCACTTGGAGATTAGTTCAATCACCAACATCAGCCGCTATCCTCCAAAAGCCCCTCATCCCTGCAACTCATCCTCCTGTCCTCAAGCTAGAAGACCAACTGAAGCTGCACACAGCTTCAGCTTTTCAATAGTGACACCCCTAGTCAACATGTCTGCCGGATTCTTAGATCTACAAATCTTCTCAAGTATTACCAGCTTATCTTTAATAAGGTAACGGATAAAGTGGTATTTTGTCTGTATATACTTCGACTTTGTATGAAAAGTCAAATTTTTAGCAAGAAAAATTGCATTTTGACTGTCACTATGTAAAATGCCCATCTCCTACTTCTTGCTCAAATTCATCTAAGAAGCCATGTAGTCAAATCATCTTATTTCCAGATTTAGTTGTTGCAATATACTCAGCTTTTGTAGTAGACAAAGTAACAATCTTTTATAGATTTGAAGCCTATGATATAGCTATACCACCAAGAGTAAATACAAACCTAGTAGTACTCTTTCTATTATCAATATCACTAGCAAAATCAACATCTACATAACCCTATAGTTTCAAACTTGCACTTGTGAAGTAAAGACATGTATCTGATAAACCTCTCAGATATCTCAGAATCCACTTAACTGCCTCCCAATGATGCTTTCCAGGCCTACTCATGAATCTGTTCACAACTCTCACTGCATGTGCAATGTTTGGCCTTGTACACACTATAGCATACGTCAAGCTGCCAATAGTTGAGGCATAGCGCACCTTGCTCATATGGTCCCTTTCTTCTTCTGTTTTCAGAGACTGTTCCTTGCTTAGTTTGAAATGACTACCCAAGGGTATGCTCACTGGTTTAGCTTCATTCATGTTGAACCTATTGAGAACTTTCTTCACATACTCTGACTATGAAAGTTTCAATGTACTATTAGCCTTGTCTCTAATGATTCTCATACCAAAGATTTGCTTTGCAACTCCCAAATCCTTTATTACAAACTGTTTTGACAATTGCTTCTTTAGATTATTAATCTCCTCAATGTTAGACCCTACAATGAGCATATCATCCACATACAACAGTAAAATGATATAAGAATTGTCAAAAAACTTAACATAGCAACAGTGATCAGCTTCACATCTCTTGAACCCAATTCTATACATAAAACTGTCAAATTTCTTGTACCACTGTCTTGGAGCTTGTTTTAGGCCATACAAGCTATTTCTCAGTTTGCAGACTAGATTCTATTGTCCCTGAACAATGAACCATTTTGGCTGAATCATGTAAATGTCTTCCTCCAAGTCACCATGAAAGAATGCTGTCTTCACATCTAACTGCTCAAAATGTAAGTTTTCTGCAGCCACCATTCCCAATACCAGTCTAATTGTTGACATCTTCACAACTGGAGAAAATATCTCTATGTAGTCAATGCTCTCCTTCTGCTAGAACCCTTTAACAACTAATCTGGCCTTGTAACATTTGCTACAATCATGCTCATTATTTATTCTGTATACCCACTTATAATGCAAAACCTTCTTTCTTACTAGCAATTTATTCAATCCCTATATCTGATTCCCTAACAAGGAATCCGTCTCATCCTTCATGGCTAACTCCCACTTGCTTAAATTTTCATCCTGCAAGGCTTCTTCATAACACTCTGGCTCACCACCATCAGTCAATAGGAGATAATTTAAAGTGGGTGAATAACGCTATGGAGATCTAATGGTTCTGAAAGATCTACTGACTTCAGCTACAGGTGTACTTTGATCTACCTATGAATCTACATTCTTCTTATCATCTTCACCCCTTTTCTAGACAGTACTTCTGGTTAATTCATCTAAGTTGACAAAATCATATTTCTTTTGATCTATCTCTGTAACATTTAACACTACAGTTGACTTGTCCTTATACATAACATATTCATTAAATATCACATTTCTACTTCTGATGATTTTTTTGTTTTGTTCATCCGAAAACATATAGCCAAATTTCTCATCACCATAGCCAATGAAAAAACATATTTTAGACTTTGCATTAAATTTACTACAAGCATCGGAATCAATATGAACATAAGAAACACAATAAAAAAAAAATTAAATGTGAGAACGTTACCTCTTTACTGCTTCAAACCTCCTCAGGAAGTTTGAACTCCATGGGAACTGATGACCCTCGATTTATCAGGTAAGTTGCAATATTAATAGCATCAGCCCAAAAGTTTTTGGTTGTCCAGCATGCAACCTCATACTCCTAGCGCGCTTATTGAGAGTTCTATTCATGCGCTCAGCCACACCATTCTGTTATGGTGTCCCAAGAATGGTCTTTTCCATTCTAATTCCCTATGCAGCACAATACTCACTGAACCCTCCATTTATGTCCTCTCCTGCATTATCTGATCTCAAACATTTTACTTTCAAACATGTTTCTGTCTCAATCATGACCTTCCACTTCTTAAAATTTTCAAATACATCAGATTTATTTTCCAGAAAATAAACCTATACCTTTCTACTTGAGTCATCAATGAAAGTGATGTAGTACCTTGAACCTCCAAGGGATGCAACAGGAAAAGGCCCCCACAAATTAGTGTGTACTAACTCCAATTTTTCAGCCTTCGATGTCCTATCAATTTTCAAGAAGCTCACATTTTTTTGCTTTCTTAAGATGCAGCTTTCACACATGTCAAAATCAATGGACTTCAATTTTGATAGTTTTCCTCTTGACAGCAGCATCTTCATCCCTTTCTCGCTCATGTGACCAAGTCTGCAGTGTCATAGGCTTGTATTAGTACTTACTTCAGCAATTGCATTTATGTCTCTTAGACTTGAGGTCATATAGAGTACCGGTCTTCTTTCCACGAGTCAATACCTTGGCTCCCTTTGTAACTTTTTAAGTACCACCAACAAATAGTATTGCATGCCCTTCATCATCAAGTTGTCCAACAGAAATCAAATTCCTCATTAGGTCAGAAATATGTCGGACCTTCTCTAGTAACCAAACAGACCTATTAGGCAACAGTATCCGAACATCTCCCATACCCACAACATCCAAAGCTATACCATCAGCCAAATACACATTTTTCTCAAGCATTGGGTTGGGCCCCTTTTCCTCAAGCTTGATGTCATCGAGTGGAAGCTTGAGGAAAAGGGGCTTAACCCAATACTTCTACTTTGAGAAACCCGTTTTGGTTGTTTCGTGGACACCTAAGAACCTTGGAAGAAAGTTCTACGAGTGTCCAAATTATTGGGTAAGTTAGTATCTATATAATACACTATCTCTCTTTTTTTCCAACCATACACGATCTTTCTTTGTACACTTTTTAAATTTCTATTGATTTTCTGGGTGGGAAAAAAACAGAGTGAGAAATAGGAACTTTTTGTAGGCTTTATTAACTGTAAAGATGTTGCTTTATGGAACATTTATTGGATTCTGTTATTGGATTCTTATTTTATAGCTATTTTCTTTAGTGGGTCTTTTTTAGTTTCAAGGATTTTAGTATTTTGCTAATACAAGTGTTGGATTGGTTGTGACCAGATTTTGCTAATACTATTTGTTGTTGTTTTTCATGATTTTGGTTGAATACATAATGGGTTTTATCTGGCTCCTCGGTGTTAGGTTGGACACAATTGTAAATTTTTTTCAATGACGTGATGATGAAATCTGCAAGCGTGGCAAGGTGCTAATTCTGAAGCGAAGGCAACGGATTTTAACCCTTTAAGTTGACATTGTAGGCTATAGGAAGAGAGAGAAGAGGCTGCTTATCTACCTGGGGCTATCTCTGGTGATAAGTGGGATGCTACTTTGCTTGATGCTTCTTTTGGTTGGCGAAATAGGTGGGGGGAAAATGGGTTATTAGGTGAGTAGGTATTAGTGTAAAAAGACCATAATTTTGGTGTATGTTGGTAGGTTTTGGCAGAATTTTTGTGTTGGTATGTGTTGGTCTAAATTTGTGTTGGTATGTATTAGAAGGAAAATGCCTGAATTTTGGTGTAATTCTCTCTATAATCCGAGACTTTAGCAATGGAACATCACTTTTTAATTAATGTATGACTTGTATACCAATTTATTGTATTGTTGTGAACTATTTGTGCCTTGTATGCACTCAATATTACTCTGCATATGAAGCTGAAAATCAGAAAAACAAAGCCATATCTGATACACCAAATAAACAGAGCTCTCTCCTACTGTTGACATAATCACAAACCAAACATGGTAAATAGCTGCCCACTGTTGACATAATCACAGACCAAACACTCAAGCTGAATATTACTTGCATAATTACAGACCTGCATATTTGAATCATATAAAGGTACCTGCACAATAGCATTAAAAACAAAATAGCCCCCCAATACCAATCAAACAAATTTGGCTTCAACTGTACATGAATTAAGTATTCATCATAACAATGGGAGAAATGGTAAATACTAATGAACAAATTAACACCAATTAACACCAATATATAGACAACAATTAACACCAATAAATAGACAACAATTAACACCAATTAACACCAAGTATTCATCCACCTATAAATACTAATGATCACTAATTAACACCAATGACAATTTTTGGTGTACCAATAATTACAAAATATGGGACAAACTCTACCCAACACATTCATACAAAAAAAGGACTTGGTTAGCCATTATATAAGTATACCAAAATGCCAATTGCCTTAGCAGTTACACAAACATATTAACTTGGTCAACTTTTTTCTCAAAAAAAAAAAAAAATTCAACTTTGGCTTTCAACATATAGCAAAACAAAAAGGTCCTGCTTTAGCTTGTTATCTTCCAGCAGATCTCATTGCTACCATATACCTTGCTGCATTCCTAAATGCATTCAAGGTCTTAATGGTGACTGCACTTCTCTTCCTCTGTCTTTTTGGTCTTGGATTGGACTGGTTATCAGTGGGGGTGGAGGTGCAGTTGTGGTCACATCATCAGTAGAGCTTAGTTGTGCCTTATGTACAGTTGGATGAGCATTGGAGTCTGGTTGTGCACTACCTACAGTTGGGCTGTTTACATGACCATCCTTGGCTGCTTGCAAGCACAAGCATAAGTACAATAACAATTAATAAGCTACCAACTGAAAAATAAAACAACATAGATATCTAAGTCAAAGAAGTATACTTAGCCTCCTAGTGGTCTTGTTGACTTGGGATGCATTCATAGGCAGGGAGGAGTTCACTTCTACTTCTCCCTTGCAACTCCTCCTGTTGTGGCCTAATTTCCTACATATCTTACATTGTTTTGAAATGCCTACAACTTTGTTTTTTCTATGACTTCTAGGTTCATCAGGCTCCAATGCCCTCTTCTTTTTAGGTCGGCCAAGAGGTCTCTTTTTGATAGGGCCTGCACAGGTGGTAGTCCACTAGGTCTCCACATATTCTGGCCATTGATGGGCTTTATAATGGGGTCATAGCAATCAATGTAGGTTGTTCTTTTGTAGCAAACATTGACATACTTTTCAGAATCTTCCCTATTGAAAAAGATATAGGAAATGGCATGGCAACATGGTATGCCAGTTATGTCCCATTTCCTACAGCTACACATCTTCTCTTCCAAGTCCACAGTGAAATTCTTCAGCCCATTCTTCACTTCAAACTTGGTACGACCAACCTAACATGCTAGCCACTTGCTACATGCCAATTTCTCCTCGTACAATCTCTTTCTTATCTTAGGACACAACTCAGATTCCACCTTCATAATCATTTGCCTATTTGCTTAAAATCTAGTTATTAGATATAGCCTAATACACTCAAGCTACAAGCATATAGAAAGAAAGGTAGAATTAATCATTCATTAATCACACAGGTCTATGGATCATAAGAGAAAGTGTTAAAGCTGAGTAGATTGCCTACCATGGTGATTATAGGTTTGCTCCTGAAATTAAGTATCCTATTGTTGAAGCTTTCACACATATTGTTCAAGACTATGTCACTCTAGCCATCACTTTTGAACATGCTCCTAGCCCAGATAGTTGTTGAGTGAGACTTCAGCCATTTGAATGCATCTTTATCCACCTCCTTTAGCTCATTCATTGCCCTCTCCCATGCTTGCTGATAGGTAGCCTTGGCTACTTTCCAAAAAATGTCTCTAATAAGGACACTAGGATTATTCTTCCTCAAGTTATTGTATAAATGTTTACAACAGATCCTATGCTCGTACTGTGGCCAATTGTCAACAAAGGCATTCACCAACCCCTGCAAAGCAATAAATATTAATTTAGCAAGCAATAAATATTAAGAAACTAGACCTTCTGCTGATCAAATATGGACACCCATCTTTCGCCATCTCTTATGTTAGCAAGCAATAAATTAAGAAACCAGGTCCAAGAGTCCTTGATTCCAGCCTCGACTACTACATATGTGAAGGGGGAGTACTCATCATTGGGATCTGCCAACAGCACACATCAGCTGACCACCTGTCTTGGTCTTTAGATGGCATACATCTAGACCAATGATTGGCCTGTACCCTGCTAAGAAGCCCTTCTTGCAACCCTCCAAGCAGATATGGATTCTTTCAAAATATGGTAGCCCAGTTGCCAAGTCATGCTCAGCTGCCAAATCACTATCATTACAAGCGTGCACCTTCATCAATACTGTGCTCCCAGGATTGCACCTTCTCAACTCATCACAGTACTCCCACAGCTAGTTGAACTGTGTAGTGTGGGCCCCACCAACAGCCTCTTGAGCTTTCTCTCTAGCCCTACTTACCTTGCTTGCACTTATGTCAAACACATATTTCTCATGCACAGCATCTTGAATGTCCTTGAGCCTTATGTCAGGCTGTCTCCTAACTCTCTTCATTAACTTCTTCCCAATGTATAATGTTGTGCACTTTGGATTTCTATAACTTCCGTTGCATGTGTGTTCCATGTTCAGTGTTTTCAATCTAAAACTATTCTCCCTTGGCACCTTTGTAAGGTAGGCAACAAACTTGCACCCTGGTTGGCATCGGGCTCTCACTCTCACCAAGTCATTTTTCACAAATTTTATACCCCACCCACCTTGGACTGCATAATCAGTCATAGCATCTTTAAATTGTTTAGGTGAGAGGAACAACATATCCTTCTCAAACCTAAGGTTCTCAGCTTTGGCTACTGGCCTAAAAATTGGGTATCTGCTCCTCCTAATAGAATTGTCAACCTCAGCAGTAGGGGTTTCACCATCACTTGAATCATTACAATGCTCATTGCTTGATGAACTCTCATCAAGGCTAAGCAGCTCCTCACTCTTATAGTCAGAATTCATGACACCACCACCCATTTGTCCTGGTTTAACCTCATCATCTTCAGCTTGATTCTCCCAATCCCAACTCTCAGTACTATCTTTACCAATATCCATTGGTTGCATCTGTGGCTCTTCTTTTAAGTCACTCCCCTCAGCCTCACTACTTTCCTCAACTTGGTCATTAACAACTGGTGCTTTGCTAGCCCTCCTAGCCCCAACCTGCTCAGCATCTACCTCATGTAGCTCACTGTGGTCAACATTAGTAGTTTCAGCATTATCATGGCCTCCAAATTATGAAAAATTAGGTCTGTACTCTTCATCAACATTATCATGTGGCTCACCATGGTCAACATTATTTGTTTCAACATTATCATGGCCTCCAAATTGTGAACAATCAAGTCTATATTCTCCATCATCATCCTCATTATCATTATCCTCTTCATACTTAGCATACCCATAAAAGTGATCACTCTGAAGCTCACTATCATTGCTAACACAATAAACCGCATCTTCATTTTGTTAATCACCACCAAAAACCTTTAAGGCATTTACCCCATCTGTTTCACTACTAGGTGGTCTAACAGCTAAGGGCTTTAAATCCTCCACTGGTAACTCGTTCATTCACCGGATGCTCAATAAAGACATGAATGTCCCCATATCCTTTCACCAAGTTAGTCATGAACATAGCAGCATCATCATCAACCACCTCATGGAATGTGCCTGCTCTGGGTTCACACCAGGCATTTTAAACCATAGCTTATCCATAGCAGTGTACCCAAAATCCCCATAGATACTCTCGATCTCTACTTTTGACCACTTATCTAGGTCACAGTTTTCCATTATATCAACTGTCCCTCCCATATAAGCTTGAGGGTCCCATGTAAAATGCCCACCATGGTGGACATGCAGAATAAAACACTCATCCATCCTGCATGCAAGTCATAGAAAGAAAACAAAATGAAAACATATATCCACTTTCTGAAATTAATAATACTTTGTTAGGCTAATAAGCTAATAAATAAATTAAAAAAAATATACAATTCAGACAAAGGGAACACATAGACTCAACCACTTCTCGAAAAGCAAGACACAATACAGACAATCAATGCAAATACCAACACAAAGATTCCATGGTTTATCAAAGTCAATATAACGGCCTTTAATAAACAATAGTGACACACAATACAGACAAACAATGCAAATACCAACAAAAATATTCCATTGTTTATCACAGTCAATATTGTGGCCCCTGATAAACAAAAGTAAAACAAACACAACTACAAATACCAAAAGCTATAAACAAAAGTAACACACAACAGCCAAACAGCCAAACAATGCAAATCCCAAAAATATTCCACTATCACAGTCAATATTATGTTCACTGCAACAGCTATAAAGAGAGAGAGAGAGAGAGAGAGAGAGAGAGAGAGAGAGAGAGAGAGAGAGAGAGAACCCAAAGCAAGAACAAAACATAACATCTCAAAATTCCCAAATTCTCAAAACCCAAAAGCTGAGATTGAGACCCAGACCAATTACCCAGCACTTAAAAATAGCATTCATAAGAGAGAGAGAGAGAGAGAGAGAGAGAGAGAGAGAGAGAGAGAGNCAGAAACATTGTAGCTGATATTTTCTTCCTATTGTCTCATTTCTCTAAAGCAAATATATCTTTTGTCAGGAGATAGTGTAATCAGTTAGCACATTCATTAGCAAGGAGAGCAATTATACCTCCTAGTATGTCCGTCTAGATGGAAGAAGTACCACCAGACCTTGAATCTGTATTTTTGGCTAATCTTGAGAGCCTACCTTAATCAAGTTTCTCAGTTTTGACTCTAAAAAAAAAAAAAAAAAAACAATAGTAAAAGAGCTAGTAAAATAAAAGGCCTTTGACATTAGGCTATTGTCTCATTTGTCAATAATTAATTGACCAATATAATGACAGCCCTTCTTATTGCTCTGTCACTTAATTTTGTGAAAACATTAATAAAAGCTAATTGAAATCTGGTGAGGGATTGAGGGTTCTGTGAGCTGGGTTCACGGGATTCTGCAGGAGTTTATGGCCTAAGAGGCTAAGACCACGGCAATTCAGAAGGAGTTTGTGAACAGGCTTAACAGCTACAACGCATTAACATCAACTTGAGCAAGAGTGAGGGATTCACTATTTTTGTTTTTATCCCATGATAGTAAACTAATAATATTATGTATTGTTGGTTGTGCAAGAAAGTGAAGTTTGAATCCTAGTACTCTTATTTTACTCGATCTTAAACATAACTGTAGCGTCTGTAGGCTTCAGCATTACATTGTCTAATATAGATGACACATTCAACTATCCCCTCTAGTGAGTTATAGCTCAATTGACATTTTTATTCTTTCATGATAATAGAATGAAGGGTAATGTCAAGGGTTTAAGATCCATTGAATGGGTTTGTAAGTAATAACAAGAAAATATATGTCCAACTAGCCATTAGGAGAGTAATGATTTTGTTAAAATAACATTATTAGCAACGTGATGTGTTATACCATGTTGTATATGCTAGAGTGAATGCGGAAGGAAAAGCATAGAATAGGAACAGTGAGAACACGAGAGTTGCGTGGTTCAGCCAGTGGCAGCTCTAGGATATATTTTTAGAGGGGTCAATAAGAAGATGTATTTTGGGCAAAGAAAAAAAAGTGAATCTTGCGGTCTACATGATTTCTTTATTACAAAATTTTTCATAATATGTACTAACAAGTGAATAAAAGATGAGAACTGCTACATCTAAAACATTTTCACAACACTTTTCCAACAAATTTTAGGTTATAAGTTGTTATTAGTTCTAATTTAAACTTACGACTAAAATTACTTTTTTTTTTTTTCTCTTTAGTAACAACTAGCAACAATTTGCCAATTAGACTTTATTATGAAGATAATAATTATTGTTGCTAAGATTAAATCTTAGACATCATCTATTGTTTTTAAATACAATCAACATATGAATTATTGTTGTTAAGTAAACTCCAAGTGAGATCTAAATACAATAGACTTTTATGTATTAATTTATTTCAAATTTGTTAAGATGTAAATGATTTTTTTTAGATTTAAGATGAAAAAATTTATACTTTTGTTGTTAGGCTTACCATTTTCCCCCCCATATTTTAGATCATATTGGTTTGTTATTGGTTTTTTTTTTTTTTAATTTTAATTTTAATTTTAATTTATTAAAAAGACTAGATATTGCCAAGATGATCATATTCAAATTCATTTAAGCTAGGCTTAAAAAAAAAAAAAAAAAAAAAAGTTTAGGAGGTTCAAAATTTATTTTAGGAGGATCAAATTAAAAAAAAATTATATACAATTTTTTTTTTTTGGCCCAACTCAGGGGGTTCATTTGAACCTCCTGGGCTGCACCTAGAGCCGCCCATGGGTTCAGCCTTGTTGGCCTACATCCACGAAGGAATCCCTTAAGGGCTACATCTTTACTGTATAAGAGTATAGTACAATAATCTGTGTTACAATGAACCTAACATAAGTATATATAGACGACTAAACCGTAGACTACTAGTACAAGCAAGAATGGGCTTGGACCTATTACATTGAATTAATATGTTTAATATATCTCTAACAGATTTCTTGCGCACACAATACACATTCGATGACTATGATTATTGTATGCAACACATTTTTAAAGAACAAAACGTCTTCTAGTCAATTTCTCATCTCCCTTTAAAAAATGTGCTGTTCCTTCAATGAACTAAATGCAGCCATTGAGGACAGCACTAGGGATATGCAATTATTGAGAATTTCCTAGAGCTGATCCCTTATTTCAAAGATGTGCCAACAAGTCAAAAAAAAAAAAAAAATTGAAAACGTTAAATAAAATATTTTTTGAGCCTGACTTGTGGCCCCATGTGTTAATCTCATAATGGCGTATACTCCCTACTTACTAAATACTTTCCCATTTCCATTAGTGAAAATACATTTGGTAAAAAATAATTAGCGCATAGCAACCCTATTTTAGAGATACTGACTCAATATATATAGAATGATAATAAATTAATGTTATGAGAAACAAGTTTTTTGGCAGTGTTTAGCCTTACCAACTAAAACATTTACGAGAAACAAATGCAATATCTAGTCTTTTTAATAAATTAAAATTAAAATTAAAATTAAAAAAAAAAAAAACCAATAACAAACCAATATGATCTAAAATATGGGGGGGAAAATGGTAAGCCTAACAACAAAAGTATAAATTTTTTCATCTTAAATCTAAAAAAAATCATTTACATCTTAACAAATTTGAAATAAATTAATACATAAAAGTCTATTGTATTTAGATCTCACTTGGAGTTTACTTAACAACAATAATTCATATGTTGATTGTATTTAAAAACAATAGATGATGTCTAAGATTTAATCTTAGCAACAATAATTATTATCTTCATAATAAAGTCTAATTGGCAAATTGTTGCTAGTTGTTACTAAAGAGAAAAAAAAAAAAAGTAATTTTAGTCGTAAGTTTAAATTAGAACTAATAACAACTTATAACCTAAAATTTGTTGGAAAAGTGTTGTGAAAATGTTTTAGATGTAGCAGTTCTCATCTTTTATTCACTTGTTAGTACATATTATGAAAAATTTTGTAATAAAGAAATCATGTAGACCGCAAGATTCACTTTTTTTTCTTTGCCCAAAATACATCTTCTTATTGACCCCTCTAAAAATATATCCTAGAGCTGCCACTGGCTGAACCACGCAACTCTCGTGTTCTCACTGTTCCTATTCTATGCTTTTCCTTCCGCATTCACTCTAGCATATACAACATGGTATAACACATCACGTTGCTAATAATGTTATTTTAACAAAATCATTACTCTCCTAATGGCTAGTTGGACATATATTTTCTTGTTATTACTTACAAACCCATTCAATGGATCTTAAACCCTTGACATTACCCTTCATTCTATTATCATGAAAGAATAAAAATGTCAATTGAGCTATAACTCACTAGAGGGGATAGTTGAATGTGTCATCTATATTAGACAATGTAATGCTGAAGCCTACAGACGCTACAGTTATGTTTAAGATCGAGTAAAATAAGAGTACTAGGATTCAAACTTCACTTTCTTGCACAACCAACAATACATAATATTATTAGTTTACTATCATGGGATAAAAACAAAAATAGTGAATCCCTCACTCTTGCTCAAGTTGATGTTAATGCGTTGTAGCTGTTAAGCCTGTTCACAAACTCCTTCTGAATTGCCGTGGTCTTAGCCTCTTAGGCCATAAACTCCTGCAGAATCCCGTGAACCCAGCTCACAGAACCCTCAATCCCTCACCAGATTTCAATTAGCTTTTATTAATGTTTTCACAAAATTAAGTGACAGAGCAATAAGAAGGGCTGTCATTATATTGGTCAATTAATTATTGACAAATGAGACAATAGCCTAATGTCAAAGGCCTTTTATTTTACTAGCTCTTTTACTATTGTTTTTTTTTTTTTTTTTTTAGAGTCAAAACTGAGAAACTTGATTAAGGTAGGCTCTCAAGATTAGCCAAAAATACAGATTCAAGGTCTGGTGGTACTTCTTCCATCTAGACGGACATACTAGGAGGTATAATTGCTCTCCTTGCTAATGAATGTGCTAACTGATTACACTATCTCCTGACAAAAGATATATTTGCTTTAGAGAAATGAGACAATAGGAAGAAAATATCAGCTACAATGTTTCTGTAGTGGGTCAGCTTGCTGCCTCCATTCTTCAGGTTCCTTATAAGGAGCTCAGAGTCACCTTTAAGAGTTATATCGTCAAAGCCAAGTTCCAACGCAAATTCTAAAGCTCTTCTAGCCGCCAGCGCTTCCACCTCAATGACAGATGTTGGTAGAGGTATTTGTTGAGTCAAAGACGCCATGATCAGCCCAGCATCATTTCGGATTACCACGCCGATCCCAGCACAATCTTTGTCTACAAATATTGCTCCGTCAAAGTTTATCTTGAGCCCGTTAGCCTCAGGTGCTGTCCAATGCATTGTTGCGCATCCATGAGGGTGCGAAGATCGCTCGTTGGTAGTTTCAGACCCCGTCAATCGATCCTGGGCAAACTCTAGCACTTTGTCAAGTGTTAAGGCCGATTTGCTGAGGCGTAGGTTGTTGCGCCTATTCCAAAGTGTCCAAATTACTGCTGCAAACAGCTCCGGTTCTTTGTTTCCTGCAAAAATGAAATCAAACACGTCAATAAAGGAGGAGCACGCATGGAGCGTGCCATGGTTCCACTCTGGCTGTGTGCACCACAGAGGCTTCAGGTCTGGACAGTGTAGCATGGCATGCACAGCATCTTCTTGGTGCATTTTACAGCTATCACAGGTGCCTGTGGAAATGATTTTACGGCAGACCAGGTTCGCTTTGGTGGGCAGAGAGTCTTTGCAAGCTCTCCAGACCAGATGTTTCACTTTGTTTGGAACCTTGAGACCCCAAATCTTCTTCCACAGTGGCTTCAAGACTTCATTCTCAGATGGGCCAGGTTGCCTACTGATATGCTCTTCAAACAAAAACTTATACCCAGATTTAACAGTGTAGCTGCCATCCGGGTTGAAGGTCCAAATCAGCACATCCTCTTGAATTGTCCTACAAAGGGGGGTATTTTTTATAATACTCACTTCAAAAGGATAGAAGCAATTTTCTAACACATCTTCCCTCCATACTTTCTGCTCTTGGTCTATCAAATCACTGACAAAGGTAATGGTGCGGTCCTCAATATGTGGTGACAATAGCTTCGGGTTAGCTCTGCTTGGCAGCCAGTTGTCCCCCCAGATGTGAATCGAGGTCCCGGAACCAATTCTCCACCTACTCCCCCGCTTAATTACATCTCTTCCCCGCATAATACTCCACCATGCGTGAGAAGCATTTGCAGGTATTTTGGCCTCCATCACCGAAGAAGTGGGAAAGAATTTGGCTTTAAAAACACGGTAGAATAATAAGCTTGTGTCATGAAGCAACCTCCATGTGTGTTTTGCCAAAAGTGCATCATTAAAAAGGGAGAGATTTTTAAAACCCATACCACCTTGAGCTTTAGGTTTACACAAGTCCTGCCACTTAACCCAATGAACCTTCCTATTATCACCCCTTTTACCCTAAAAAAATCTGCATATCGTCATTTCAATCTCATGGCAAAGTGTTGAAGAGAGCTTGAAACAAGCCATAGTATAGGTAGGGAGGGCTTGTGCCACGGCCTTAATGAGAATCTCCCTTCCTGCTTGGCTAAGGAGTTTTGCCTCCCACCCTTGAATCTTTTTCCACACCCTCTGTTTTATGTATGTGAAGCTTTCCTTTTTATTACACCCAACAAGAGAAGGGAGGCCTAGGTATTTCTTGTACTGTTGGACTACCGAAACCCCAAGCATCTCCTTTATGGCCAATTGGGTTTCTTCGGAAGTTGATTTACTAAAGAAAAGGGTGGTCTTTGCTCTATTTATTTGCTGCCCTGTTGCCCTCTCATATTTAGCCAATACATTGAGCAAACTTTGGCATTCCTCTATCTTGGCCCTGCAAAAGATGAGGCTATCGTCTGCAAAAAGGAGGTGTGTTAGTTTAGGCCCATTACGACAAAGTGAGACTCCTCGAATATCTCCATTATTGGCTGCACTTCTAATCAATCCATGTAAACCCTCGGTACACATGAGGAAAAGGTAGGGAGACAGTGGGTCACCTTGCCTTAATCCTCTGGATGGAGTGATGTAACCGTGGGGCTCCCCATTAATCAAGACTGAATATGAGGCTGTGGTGATGCATGCCATCATGAGTTTCACCCACCTATCATGGAAACCCAACTACACCAAAACCTTCTCCATATATGCCCACTCAACCCTATCGTAAGCCTTGCTCATGTCGAGCTTCAAAGCCATAAAACCCGACTTACCCTTAGTATGGTTCCTCATGTAGTGCAAAGTTTCAAAGGCCACAAGAATATTATCTGAGATCAGACGTTCAGACATAAAAGCACTTTGGTGATTTGAAATAATCTGAGGCAAAACATCTTGCAAACAGTTGGTTAGAACTTTAGAAAAAATTCTATATAACACGTTGCTCAAACTTATGGGTCGAAATTCTGACACATATTTTGGTTCCTTCACTTTTGGGATCAAAGTAATAAAAGAATGGCAAAGTGCAGGAGGTAAATCACCTGAATTTAAGTAATGTAGGATAGAACGTGACACATCAGAACCAAGCAAAGACCAATAACTTTGATAAAATAAAGGGGGCATACCATCTGAGCCGGGTGCTTTCAAAAGGGCCATTTGTTTCAAGGCAATTTCCACTTCTTCAATTATGAAGTCAGCCACTAACTTTTCATTCATTTCATTTGTCACCACTTGAGGAATTAAGTCCACCACCTCTTCAAAATTGTTGGGATTAGCCGAAGTGAAAAGGTTTTGGTAAAAGTCCATAATAGTGTCATTTACTTGAGTTTGCCGAGTGCACCATCTGCCTGTAGCATCATACAATTGTGTAATATAATTCCTTCGCCTTCTCTGAGATGTTTTGCTATAGAAAAATCTAGTATTACGGTCTCCATCCTTGAGCCACATAACCTTAGATCTTTGTCTCCACATTTTGGCTTCTTTATCGAGTAGCACGTTCACTTCACCCTCCAACCATTTCATGTGTCTAGAGTCACCAGTCTGAACAGCCCTCTTTTCTGCTTCCTTCAATTGCTTTTTTTTCCTCTCTAATTCTTTTTGGACACTACCAAAACTCCTTCTACTCCAACGGGTTAGCTCCTGCCCACATCTATCAAATTTTTTTAACACTCTTGTATCCCATGGTTCATAGGAATTCTCACTCCAGACTGCCTCAATTGTCTCACTACAGCCTTTATCACTCATCCACATATGTTCAAAACGGAAAGGTTTTTGGAAGCTACAATCCATACCTTCAGGTGAGATACACAGATCCTTATGATCAGAAGCGGTTCCATCTAAGTGTAACACTTTCGTTCCTGGAAACATAGAGAACCATTCGTTGGTGGCCATGGCACAGTCAAGCCTCTCCTAAATTGTGAACTCAACAAAGTGTTTGTGCCATGTAAAAGGAAAGCCCACAAATCCTAAGTCCATGAAACTACATTCATCAAGAGCATCACGAAACAATTGCATTTGATGGTGAGGTCTTGGCCGACCTCCCTGTTTTTCAGACTGTCTTGTAATCTCGTTAAAGTCTCCGGCGCACAACCATGGGGCTGACCCCCTATTTTTCAAATTTCTCAATTTTGTCCAAGACTCGTGTCGCTTATGCGTATCAGGTTCCCAATAGAATCCCGTAAACCGCCACTCCTTCTCAGTGTTTTTATTAATTGTGGTGTCAATGTGGTTCTTGGAGTAAGTTTCAATCTCCAAGGGAAAACCTTCTTTCCAAAAAATTGCCAAACTGCCCCCTTTATTAATCCGGGGAACTTCAAATAAATTTTTAAATTGTATCATTCGTTGAACTAGTTCTAGCCTAGCTTTGTCTGTCCATGTTTTGGCTAAAAACACGACAGAGAGATCTTTTGCCCACACCCAATCTGCAAGCTGATCTTCTGTACGTAGGTTCCCAAGCCCACGACAGTTCCACACTAAAAGACTCACTGCTTCTGGCAGGGCTGGACTCCAGACTCTGCCAATATCTGTATTTGTTCTTCATCAACCTGTGAAACCACGAATCTCCTTTTTGGTAACTCAGATTGTTGTATGTCATCAGGTAGAACCCTTTTTGTGCCACATGTAGCAGCCTGGCACGGTTTCTGTTCCATTTCGGCCCTTAGAATACGTTTCCAGGTTGGTCTACTTGGAGCATTTGATGAGGGCGGGGTCAAGTTGGGAATATCTGATGAGGGTAGGGACGGCTTGGGAACAGTCGATGTGGTCAAAGTGTTTGGGGTGGAATGGTTAGAGGTATGATGTGGATTATGAGGTTTGGGAATATCTGATGAGGATGGGGTCAGTTTGGGAATATTTGTTGTGGATAAAGTGTTTGTTTTGGTCGGGTCAAAGGTATGATGTGGATTATGAGGTGTGGGAATATCTGAGGAGGGTGGGGCCGGTTTGGAAACATTAGTAGTGGTTAATGTTTTTGGGTTGGTCGGGCTAGAGATATGATGAGGATTATGAGATTTGGGAATATTTGTGGTACGTTTATCAATTAAAGAGGTCTTGGGATTAGCTGTATCAGTTTTGGTGTCAGTATTTGATGAGGGTAAATCAAAATTCCTGAGTTCACGGTCTATTTCCTCAAGGTTTTTTTCAAAAGAATCTTCGGATCTTAAAGAGGGCACTAAACACGGGTTTAAATGAGGATGGTCAACGTTGTGCAAATCTGGAAGGAAAGTATCATCAATGTTTGTAACGGGTGGAGGGTTACCTTGATTTTCGCTTACCATAATGGGCTTGACCGTGCTTGGAGATTCTCTGGTTGCCGCCGTCCATGTCTCACCGGTCTTCCTCTGTTCAGCTACAGTGGCTTTCTTCTTAGCATAGAACCCTGGGACAGACACCACAGTTTTGAGATTCCCAATCATTGGCGAGGCCCTTATCCATGGTCCAAACTCCCTGTCTGATTCATCCAGTGTACCTTCATTGTCAATCCATCGCTCGCAATCTCTATCGTTATGGGTGAGGCAACCACACCAATAACAAATGTTAGGGAGTCGTTCGTACCTAAAAGAGACCCACAACTCTTTATCATCATCCAGAGTTAACACCCTTCCCCTGCACAGAGGTTGTGATATATCTACCAGAACTCTGACCCTCATAAAACCACCACACTCCTCTGTTTTTGTGTTTGATTGATTCTGCACAACCCCTACTGTCTCGCATAGGCCTTCAGCCACAGTTTGATTCATGAATTTCATTGGTATTCCGTGCACTTGAACCCAAAACGGGGTGAGACTGAAGTCCATTTGTTGCACGTCGCTTACTCCATCGTATCAGTGTAACACCATAAGGTGCTTGTCAAAGCTCCACGGTTCATTTGCTAGTATATTGTTTCTGGATGATGCTTCATAGCAGCATTTTTTAAAGGTGAAAACTTGCGTTTTAACCCATTATAGATTATAGATTTATGGAACTAAAAAATGTTAGTTTCCTTAAAAAATATGAATATAGTTATCAATTACCTAATAATCCAATATAAAATGTTTTAAGGATGATACGATCATGTCCTATAGCATATATAAGCTTTTCATATGGATTTATCCTTCAGCACAATCTTGTACCTGGCGTCAAGGTGGACCCATCAACATTGTTTTAAACAAATGCATTTGTGAAATAGGGGTTTGATTTGGATATTGTTACTCCACTTTCTGGTTCACTGTCTTCCATTGGCTATGAAATTTATGGGCCCTCATGGTGATCAAATTGGCCCCTAACATCGTGTATGCACTATATATATGACAACTGATAATTAAAATGTATGCGGTTCAATGCTATTTGCCTATTGGCATCCACTTTGATGTTTGGAGTTCCAACCTATCAACTCTCAATTATTTATCTAACCAGAAAAGAAAATAAAGAATCAAAATGCATGATTTGAATCATTTTAGTGTTTAATTTCTAAACTCAAACTGTGCAATTTTCTATTACACAGCTTTATACAATAAGAAATGCAATCAGTAGATGAGCAAAAAGCAACACAATTAAGTTACATGTTCACATGTTGAGAAGTTCAAATGGTACGATTATATATATATATATATATATATTTTTTTTTTTCTTGATCCAAGTTTTTGAAGGATGAAAAAGTTTGCAAATTTAAGAATGTAAACGTCTGTAAAATTAATTTATTAGTCAAAACCCTGTGTATTCACAATAAGGAATGAGATTCCGTTTTTTTTTTTTTTTTTAAATGAAAATTAATTAACTAAAATAATTCAATAATACATTTTACAATGAGAATCAAATAACTATTTCATTAAATTAAGCAATATGTTTTAAGCAAAAATATTGCCAATCAAGGGAAAAGGTTACTTACCTCCAACAACTCCACCAAAATTTCAAATTATAACACCACAGGATCAATCTAATATAAGTAAATACTCAAATTAATTAAGTTTTATCTTGAACAACTTCAGCAAATGAATTAACCCAACTTATGCATTTTTCATCTAATTTTGTTTTCTCCCCTCAAAGCAAATCAATGAAAAAAGTACGAAAACTATGATTTTTTGTTTGGAAGAAAAAACTATGATATTTTTTGAACTATTGTAAAATAACCTTCAAATTTGTACCAAATAATTTTGAGAGTACCTATATGAAAACTACCTTTTTTATAGACTCAATTTTGGATCAAAGTAGGGTACATTAGTCTTATTTGGGCATGTATGTCATGATGGGCTTTCATCAAACTAAATAGGCTAGGTGGTGACCACACTGCCCTCCAACAATCTTGTGGTTTACGAATGGGCTTTGTAAAAAAAGATTATTTTCCCCATTTTTTTTCTTTATAGATTGTTTCATTTTTCAAGAACTCCTTTTCATGAACCATTTCAGGTTTCCACTTAAATTTTCAACTAAAATTCAAGTACATATAATTTTTAATAAAATTCAAATGTTAAGATCATGTTTACAACTAATTTTGCTTACCATTCCCTACCAAAAATCAATTTATTAACACCCTATAATTAACTAACCTTAAAAACCAAAATTCATTAAAATAGGATGTTACAAAGAGTGAAGTCACTAAGATCATTCTAACCTTGAAAGTCTCAAAATTCAAAACCATAGGCTATAAAGATATTAGAAGGATTTATTATCTTTGGGTTGGCTTTGGTTGATCTTGGCCTTAATTATTTGATATTCTTCTGCTCCTATTTGCAAACACACGTTAGTTTTTATAGTTTATATAGTCGATCAGATTATGCTTTCAGGTGATATATTCTTTCACTCTTTTTCTTTCTTTTTTGGTAGAGAACGGAAATCACTTCATTAACTTAAATTAGATGAGTTAAGGCATAGCCTCTCATAACATACACCAACTGAATCATAAAAGCTAACAAAACAATATCCAGTGGGGGAAAAAGTCTTGCCGCTGAGTTGCTCCCATTTCGCTAGTCTATCTGCGCACTAGTTTGGCTCCCTGTAACAATACTTGACCTTTGGATTAGGAATTTACCCCATTAGTTGCCTGCAATCCCATATAAGAGTAGAGTGAGCAATATTTTTAGTGGTACTTTTCGACACTCAGTCCATCACGACTTTGGCATCAAGTTCTATCTCAACTGCTAGTAAGTTTAAAGGGTTGCAAATTTTTAGACCATCCCTTAAGGCCCATAGCTCCGCTTCTACACTTGTTGCTATTCCAATGGCTCTACTAAATCCAGAAATCCACACTCCATTATGATCCCAGATAATACCTCCACCACCTGCCTTACTTGGGTTTCCTATAGCTAACCCATCTGTGTTTAGCTTGTACCAGTTCTTCTCTGGCTTGTTCCATCCTACATTAATTGGGCTCTTGGTTCTCATAGGCTTAGCACGACCAGCACAATAATGGTAATTCAGAGCCATGCTATACACTTCTTTGCTCAATCTACCATTTGGTGTGGCTTGAATAAATACTCTCTTGTTTCGCTGCTTCCACAATCCCTATATCTTAAAGGCAAATAACACTCTCTATGGCACATTTGCCTCCACCAGATCTGTGGAGGACCTTAGATTTTCTTTCAACCAACTGCACAGATCAGATGTGAAGAAATTGTTATCACACCTCCCGTTTCCTGTGTCTAGCCAAAACTTCTTTGCTATATCACAATCCCTGAGCACGTGGATAATAGTCTCAGCTTCTCTCCCACACCCTTCACATTTACTGTCTTCAGCAATGCCTCTTGTAACAAGCAGATCTTTAGCTGGCAGACTAAAGAGATAGCTTTTCCATATGAAACACTGGATTTTTGGCAGCGTATCCACTTTCCAAATCCAACTCCTAGCGAATTTGTCTGTTACATTGCTTTCTCCTTTTGCTAGTTTGTAAGCACTTCTTCCATCAAATTCCCCATAATTAGAATAATCCCAGCTAATGTTATCCAAGCTCGCATCTAAGTAGGGAATTAGAATGGCCTTAATTCTTTGCAACAAGCCACAAGGAGAGACAAAGGAGCAATAGCTAAAGTTCCAGCCCCCCTTCTGTGTCACCTCTCCCATCTCTAGTTGATCTTCCCCGCTATTAAGGGGCCTAACAATCAAACTTCTCAAGGAGCCTTCATTTAGCCATTTATCATGCCAAAAATTTAGTGAGCTATTTGCACCCACTACCCATTTGGTGTCTTGAACAAAAACTTCTTTACCTTTCTTCATAGTAGACCAGGTTCTTGAGCATGTTTTTCTCGGGTTTGAATATTTGGTTCTAAGCACTTTAGCCCATGGACTATCACTTTCTTTATGCATCCTCCAATTTAGCTTGGCTAGAAGTGCTTAATTTTTGGGTTTTGCTGCGATTAAACCGACCTCCCTCTTTCTTGGGCCTAGTGATCTTGGCCCAACTAATAGTGTGCAGCTTCCTTTTCTCCACCGAAGATCTCCACACAAAGTTTCTACTTACTCTATGAATGGCTTCAAGGATTTTTGTATGTAGCATAGTTCCTTGCATAACATAAACTGGGATAGCTGACAAAACCAACTAAGTAAGGACCACTCTCCCAGCAAAGGATAGCAAATGTGATTTCCAGCCACTTAATCTCCCTTGCGCTCTTTCAATAACAAAATCAAACTCTTGATTTGTTGTACCCGGAAGCTTCAATGAGAATCCTAGATACTTCCCAAGATTTGGAGTTGAGTGAAGGTCAAGACAAGAGCATAATTCTTCCCTCCTTTTCTCGGAGATATTTGGCGAGAAATAAACTCGAGACTTTCCATTATTTACCTTTTGCCTAGATAGCTCACAAAAACTATCAAGTGCTTCTTTTATACTTGTGTAGTTTTTCTTATCAGCTTTCCCAAAGAGAATTAGATCATCCGCAAATAACAAATGGGAGAAGGCTAGCCCACCCCTAGATGCCTTCACCAGGTCCCATAATTTTGAGTCACATTTATCCTTTATCATTAATCTAAGAACCTCCATGCACATTATAAAGAGATAAGGAGATAAGGGATCACCTTGCCTTATACCTCTCATCGGATGTGATTCTTCCAAAACTCCTTCATTGAACAAAACTGCCACACTAGAGGATGAAATACAGCTCATTATCACATTAACAAGGTAGTCTGGTATGTTAAATAGTTTGAGAGTATTCCAAACAAAGCTCCATTCCAATCTATCATAGGTCTTCTCAAGGTCTATTTTGTTTGCCATGTATCCCACATTTCCTTTCTTTCTACTCATAGTATGAAGTATTTCTTGAGTTATAATGACATTGTCCAAACCTTTTCTACTCGAAACAAAGGCAACCTGCATTGGGAAGATGAGATTGGACAAAAAGGGTCTAAATCTAGCAACTATAATTTTTGTGATGATCTTATAAATTGTATTACACAAACTTATCGGGAGGAAGCTACCAAGTCTATCAGCTCTTGTGTGTTTAGGAATAAGAGTTATCAAGGTTTTATTTATGTGCTCCATTATCTTACCATTAGTAAAGGCCCCTTTTACTGTATTTGTAACTGTTTCTCCAACTAGCAGCCAAAACCGTTGAAAGAACCCACCGTGTAGCCCATTAGGACCTGGAGCCTTGAAAGGTTTTAAAGACCACAGTGCATCTTTCACTTCTTGATCAGAAACAAAGCATGACAACTCTGCAGCGTCTTCCTCTGATATTTGCGCTGGCCAATTTGGAATGTTCCAAGGCCTTATGTATCCTATCTCCATACCAAAGATGAACAGAGATATAAATCCTTCCCTTATGTGGTTTGCTACGTCAGCTACCTTAGTCAACCACACTCCATTACTATCCTGCAAGGATAGAATCCTGTTCTGTTTCTTTCTAGCCAAGGTAGAGGTATGGTAAAAGGAGGTGTTATAATCCCCATTAACCATCCACTCAACTCTTGACTTTATAGCCCAAAATTCTTCCTCTAATTTCTGAATTTCAACATAGTCTTTTCTTAGGCTCTTCTCCAACTCAACAAGGAATTGGAATGGTCTGATACTTATGGCAACCTGAATACCATTCAATTTGGCTTCAAATTTTTTCTTTGTCGTGAAAATGTTCCCAAAAACCTCTTTATTCCATTTTCTTGCCGAAGTGGTGAACTCATTAACAGCTGCATTTAGAGATTCCGCATTGGTCCAGGACTTCCGTACAACATTAGGAAAATCCAAGTGAGCTAACCACCCTGACTGAAACCTAAAAGGCCGAGGGAGGTTAAGAGAGGTATTAGATTCCAATTCAACCAAAATAGGGCAGTTGTTAGAATTTATTCTTGCCATATGCTTCACACTAGCTTTCAGATAAAGATGTCTCCAACTGACATTACAGAAACTTCTATCTAGTCTCTCTTAAATAAACTCATTCACTCCCCTTAAATTAGACCAGGTATATCGACCACCACTGAATCCCATGTCCATCATTCCACACAAATCCAAACATTCCTAGAATTTCATAGCCCTTCTAATATTCACTGGCTGCCCATTGAATTTTTCACTACTCATTAACACTTCATTGAAATCACCCATCATTACCCAAGGCAACTCATGGTTAGCAGCAACATTAGCAAGATTATTCCATAATATAGACCTCTCATGAAATCTAGGACTAGCATATATTGCAGATAATAACCAAGAAAAGTTGGAATTACTAACCTTCACTATGGCATAAGTCTCCTGCTCAGTAGAAGCTAAGTGGTTGATTTCCACTACATCAGAATTCCACAGAATCCAAAGTCCCCAAGTATAACCTAAGGTATCTGTATGAATAGTTCCATTAAAAGGAAGTTTATCATAAATTTCTTTAGCACAATCTCCTCCAACCCTAGTCTCTGTAACAATAAAAATGTCCGGCGAGCTCTCTTTCACCATGTTTACAATTGTTTGGCTAAAGTTTGGGCTTAGAGCCCCTCTGCAATTTCATACCATGATATTCATCATTAATTGAGTAATTGGAGGAGGACAATTGTCAACAGCTGATTTGGAAACCTCCTGCTTCTACATTTTCCCCCCAACTTCCTTCAGAAAGTGATTGAAGAACTCCTCTCTGCTCATTAGCAGCAATGAATGCTCTAGGACTCCCATCTCTTTCTCGTATGCACCTGATCATTAGGTTCATGCTCCTTGTAGGATGAAATACTAGGACTTACTTCTTGACTTGCATATTCCCTGCCCAGCTTGTTATCATTGGTGAATCTACCATTACTCTGTCCTTTGTTATTTCGACCATCGGAACCAATTCACATAAGGTTGATAGAAGATAAGGGCGGTACATCATTTTCCACATGGGGAAATTTCTCTCTATTGGTGTTGGTCTGTCTGTGAGGAAAATCCACCACGGGTTTGGCCAGGACTACCATGTTGAGTCTGAGAGGGGGAGAGAGCCTTACTGTAGGCTTATCGGAGTCAATGGGAAGATAAACTTCCACGCTCTCATCAGATCCAGATTGAACCATCCCATGATTTCTGTAAGGCTCCTCCGAATCGTATTTACCATTGAATCCGATAGCTCTATCACTTTCCCTTTTAAATTGATAACCCATGATTTCCGATCCTCCATCCTTGGTGAGTGTTAAAATACCACCCTCTAAAAGCCTACCTTCGATTGTTGATAAGCTAGACTTTAGTTTGGCAATAGGGTTGTTCTTAGTGAAAGACCTGATAAAGAGATTTTCTGCTTTCTTTTTTGTTTTGCTATGAAAAACCCTAGATAGTAGACTTGTGACCAGTGAGGCCTTGTGCCCCTATTCTTCCTGACATGCCCTTTGCGTATCGTGAATCGCGAATTAGAGTCTTGGCTGACTGCCATCTGTGGGGTTGCCATCTCAAAGTCGGGTCTTTGCGTGGACACTAGCTTGTGTTCAAGTCTCGAGCCATCTTCTTACACTCAATTATTTAAAACATTCAACTCAATAACCAAGTAAATGTGTAGGGGTTAAGCAATCCTAAGTCCAAATTAACATTCATAGAGGATAAAAAAGGGTTTTTTTATAAAATAACTACAAAACCCAAACAATATTATTAGTTAGGCAACGTTTCAAACATATTGCATTTCTAACAATTCGACTTCAGAAGAGTCGATCTCACTGTTCAACAAGCCTCTAAGTTTGATCAGTTTAATATCCCAGCAAGTGAAACAGAAAATTTTATCACTCTTGCCCTCCCTAGAGAGTTTGTGATCCCAAACTTAGAGGCTTGAACATATTCTTTTACAGTGGAAGGACGAAGAGTTTCATCTCCCAATGGTTGTGGAAGAGAATTGAGGCCAAAAGGCATGACTGTCCATTGATAATGATGGTCTGGAATGCAGAATGCTGTCTTGTATCTTTCTTCTGGATGGATTCCTAATGAATCTCCAAAAAATAACATTACAGCAAGCCTCCGACGTAATCTTTCACCCGTTACTGTTCATTATCTACTTGTCAGAAACATATCTCTGAAGAAATCCAACCTCTTCCTTCTCCTTCCCCATGTAAAGAAGAACAAAACTAGAAACCTCCATTAATCCCATACTATCAAAAGATCCTTCCCCAGATACCAAAATGGCAACCTCTCCCTGTTGCCCAAAACCATGCACAAAAACCCTTACCATGTTGCATGTTTGACCAAGCTTCACCGTCTTATTCACAGAATTTCCCTCCTTTAGAAAGCTTTGATCATCCTCATGCCAATACCAAACATGTGTGGAAAATCAAAAACCCTGTCGGAGTTAATCCAGACGGAACCAAGAAGCAGGTTTCCTTAGCAAGCACCAAACGCCACTGTGTCTTAGATCATTGCTAAGTTTGTTGCAAGGATTACAGGAAGATTAAGAGAATGGTGGATTAATCTAGGAGAGTATAGGCAAAGACAGGCTGCTCAGTGCAATACCTTGGAGGATTTTTTCACAATAATCCATAATGAGTTCCTTGGATCAGTAACTCACTACACTGATGTAGCAAGAGAAGAATTCCTATTGATGAAATGTTGTTCATTTGAAAGAAAAGATTTGGAGAAACATTTTGACAGAATGTCAAGAAGATACTATTCTTTCATTGGAATGGATGATGTCAATGCCAAATATACTTTCCTTAATTCTTTCCACAACCATTGGGAGATGAAACTCTTCACATGATGAATCTCCAAAAAATAACATTACAGCAAGCCTCCTTGGGAGAAATTTATCAGCATGTGCTCATTGCCCTAGAGAAACTCTGCAACCAGAGAAAATTTCTTTCAGAAATCAGCAAGATCCATGGCAAGCTCAAGGATAATTGTAAAAAGAAAGATTTGCAGATCAAGTGCTATGACAAAGATTGTACCTGTCCAACAAAAAGGGGAGATCATTTCAAAAATATTCCTGGAAGAAAAAGCATCATACAAGTCACAAGAAGAAATCTTTTCGCAAGAAGAAATGGAAATTTCTCAGAAAAAAGCAGTTCAAAGGAAAAACCTCAAAGGTCTGTTTTGTATGCAGACGGCCAGGTCACTTTGCAAAAAATTGCCCAAAACGAGAGAAATCAGCAAAACTTTTGGAACAGGCTCAGATTCATGCAGATGATACTCCTTTTTCAGACGTGGAGTCCCTATTTTCATTGGATTATGAATACTCCCCTCAAGCTTTAGCAGTTATGGCTTATTCTACTTCTGAGGAAGAATCGGACTATGAAGAAGACTCAGACCCAGAAATTCAAGCCATCTTCACATCCCAGCCCATTATAGCTCCCCTAACCAGTCCTACACCTATAGCCCAAGTAAACATCCTCCTTGATACCTATGCCAGACCCATCCCAGTAATAGCATTATTTGATACAGGAGCAGCGGCAACAATCCTTCATCCTAAGATATTACCCAAAGAATGCTGGTTATCTCATCATCAGATGTTCAGGGCAGCAAATGGAGAAACATTTTTGATTACCCTGAAAAGTAAGCCCATCTTCATCAGAATCTTCCCAACACTCACCATCAAACACCAAGTCCTTGGCTCCCCTCTTACAGGAAGAGATCTTCTTATAGGATTTGACCTCCTTCATCAAATACCTAGCCTCAGATGGTCTTCAAAAGGACTTATGCATAAACAACACCTTCTCACATGGACTCAAGTTCCCCATTTATTCACAGTTGATCCTTTTGATCCTATAAGATTCCAGATTATCAATGATTGTTGTGCAAACAGTCACTCTGAATTCCTCATTAAAAATCCAAACCCTTTGTGGAAAAACCCAAATTTCTTCATTAGCCTACCCTTCAAAAAGAATGAAGACATCAACCCCACAAAAGCCAGTCACAGAGGTATGAACCCAGAACACTTGACTTTAGCCAAGCAAGAGCTATCTGCCCTCCTTTCTGAAGGACTTATTGAGCCCACAACTTCTCCGTGGGCATGTGAAGCTTTCTATGTTAACAAACATGCTGAGCAAGTGCGTGGAAAACTCAAATTGGTGATCAATTATCAGGATCTTAACCATTTCCTTGCAGATGACAAATTTCCTTTGCCAAACAAGAGTGCTCTGTTCCAGCATCTTTCAAATGCTAGGATATTCTCAAAGTTTGATCTTAAAACAGGCTTTTGGCAATTAGGAATCCATCCAGAAGAAAGATACAAGACAGCATTCTGCATTCCAGACCATCATTATCAATGGACAGTCATGCCTTTTGGCCTCAAAAATGCTCCATCCCAATTTCAAAAAGCAATGGTAACTCTGTTCCAGCCCCTCTTGACAAATGCACTAATTTATGTAGATGATATCCTTCTGTTTTCAAAAGACGAAGAGTCTCATGAAAAGTTGCTCATTGAATTCCACAATTTGGCAAGATCATAAGGGGTAATGCTTTCAGAAAAGAAAATGGTCATAGGACAGTCTTCCATAGACTTTTTAGGAGTAAATATTTCAGAAGGGAAGTATACTTTACAGCCTCATATAGCTGTTTCTCTTAGTGAATTTCCAGATAAGCTCACAAGTGCTAAGCAAATACAACAGTTCCTCGGAATTGTAAATTATATGTCTGATTTCATCCCAAAGGTTTCCAAGTACAGGAATTGTTTGGCTCAGCTATTGAAGAAATCATCCCCAGAATGGAATTCTGTTCATACAGAAGCAGTCCAACAATTGAAGAAATTAGCAGAAAAGCTTCCTCCTTTGCAGATTCCAAGATCAGGCAAAAGGATTTTGCAGACAGATGCTAGTGATGAATATTGGGCAGCAGCCCTTTTTGAGGAGCTTAATGGCAAAAGAAACATTTGTGGATATAAAAGTGGTGCATTTAAGCCTTCAGAACTTCATTACCACTCCACTTTCAAAGAGATTCTAGCAGTCAAACATGGGATTGAAAAATTCTAGTTCCATCTTATTGGGCATAATTTTCTGGTAGAAATGGACATGTCCTCTTTCCCCAAAATGCTTCAGTTCAAAAGGAAAATGCTCCCACATCCTCAGTTACTCAGATGGTCAAATTGGTTTTCACAATGGTCTTTTCAAGTAAAACACATCAAAGGTAAAGATAATCTCATCACTGATTATCTTTCTAGAAAGCCTCCTGCCCTTAACACCACCATTATTCCTCCACCCTTGTGTGTATATCCTATTACTGATCCATCCACATCCTCAAATCCTCCTATGGCAGAACCTAATGATATCCTTATCATGATAGACACCCTTCCTCCAGAAATAAAGGACCAGATAAAAACTTTGACCCTTCAAGCCAGATCCAAAAGAATCATTAGAACCCTTCATGAATACCTTAAAAAACACCAGTGCCACTTCCTAGCTGTTTTTCCTGATGCGGACCAACCATGGAAAACCCCTTTTGCCTTTTGGGTAACTAACTGGAATGTTGCACATTACCTTTACATGTGGTACTTACTCAATGAGTATTACCTATGTCTCCATTTTGAACCAGAATTCTACAGATACATTTTTCCTCATGGAAATAAATATTTTCACAAATTTTGGTTTGAAATCCTGAAAAATGATGCCCATAATGGTGATTGGACGAAGTATCCAAAAACAGAACATCCAAGATTTGGTCACAAAGTCACCTCAGCTTGTTTGGTAGCCAAGTTGAATTCTAAAAATGATATCCGAGCAGATGGAATCCTTCACCCTTCAGAGATGCATTGGGTTACTAATTCAGATGGTACACTCCACACACATTCAGATGTTCATTGGGTATCTTGTTATCATGCACTCACCATGGCCGAATCTCTTAACAAAGGAATCCTTCCTGAAATAGTACCAACTAATCCAGATATCTGTAGGCAATAATGGCCACATGAAGATCATTGGGAGATGCCTAATCCTCTTATAGGGTATGATGACCCTTATTATCACAATCATGATCCAGATGACGTTGATGAAGAATGGTTCCAAGGAAGAGATGGATGGGATTAAAATAGCATTATTGTAAACAAAAAAAAAAAAAAAAAGCACTACAAAGTCCTAGAAACGTCTTCAGACGTAATCTTTCACCCGTTATTGTTCATTATCTACTTGTCAGAAACATATCTCTGAAGAAATCCAATCTTGTACTCAGCATGACACTTGTTGCCAAGCTTCACTTCTTCAGACTCATATGAAGACAAAAAGATGGCAGATCCTTATCTCCCAGAAGATTCTTCAGAACCAGTCCCTTCCCTTGTAATGGACACTTGTAACTCCATAAGAATGGCCCCTCCTTTTCTGTATTGTATTATGTATTTCGTTTTGTCTATAAATAGGGCCCTTGTAATCTTAAGGAGGCAGGAGAGAGTTAGGAAAAGCCTCCATAGCCGACCTGAGTCCTCGATGTCTGATGTAAAAAAGCTCTCAAATCTAATAATATCGTTTGCTTTATTGTATATTGTTCTGAGTCTTAATCCTTATATCCATACTATTTTTTATACTCTTTTAGTAGGATATACAATAAAGTACAAGACAGCAACTATGGCTTATCAAATACAGTCGTTTTCTTTGTATTGAAAACGACTTCACTGAAGTCGATTTCTTTGTATAAAAAATGAGTATAATAGACTCGATTTCTCTATCTACGTGGCCCAAAAAATAGGCGATATGAACAGTGAAATCGACTCCTCTGAAGTCAAATTGTTAGAAATGCAATATGTTTGAAACGTTGCCTAACTAATAATATTGTTTGGGTTTTGTAGTTATTTTATAAAAAAACCCGATAAAAAAGAAAAAGAAAAAGAAAGAAAGGAAGGAAGGTATAATTAAAAGGTTGCACGGGAAGCACGTGATGAAAGTCACATGTTATTCTCTTATTGTTTTGGTTGCAAAAGTCACATGTTATTCTTGGTTGAATGTTACATGTTAGAGTATTGTAGATGATGATGATAATGATGATACCTCCGGTTATCAGTTATGGCAGCAGCACAGGCAGAGGAATCATGGCGGTGCTGGTGAGTGGTGAGTGACTCATCATAACTCATAAGCCACTGCCTTTGCAGAGCAGCCATAGCCGTAGGATTTGTTTAACACCCCCATTAACTACATTTTATAATAATAATAATAATAATTATTATTATTATTGTTATTTTTATACTTTTTATATATTTATTATATATAATACACTTCTTAATAATAGAGCTGAACTGGCCGGAATCAAATGCATATATACTCCCATGAGTCTCTGATACATAACTTATAAACACCCCCCAAAATATAAATAAAAACAAAAACAAAAAAGATCCACCCTTTCCCTCTCTGTCTAAACTGTAAAGTCCAATCGTAATCTCAAATCCCTGCCAGTAAATCAAACCAAAGTTCATTCACTTTTCCCAATTTTACCCCTTTCTCTATTTCTTTCTAATTAATCTTATTTAATTTAATTTAATTTTTTTTGGTTTTGTGGGTATTTTGCAGATTCTCATAGAGAGTGAAAATCTGAGCAGAAAGCAAAGCAGCAGTCTTTTTTATTTTATTTTTTGATAATAATAAAGAAAGGATGAGAACAGAGAAGGGTAATCATCAGGAAGACGAGGAGTACGAGGATGAAGATTTCACCTCCAAGAAAGATGCCACTTCTTCCACGCCTAACAACAACAACAACACCAACAACAACAAAGGTTTCTACTTTCTCTCGTATTCTAGACTAACCCTTTTGTTTTTTTCGTTTTCACGTACCATGTTTTATATGTTAGATCCATTTCTGAGAGATCCCTTTTACCTAGTGCCAGGTTATGTTATAAATAATTGATGTTCTTATACAGACTGCAATTTATTTTGGGCTGACGCTAACTACGTAGGTTAATCTTATTGAAATTGTTGTTGCCCCTTGAATTTGGAAACTGATATGGACGTTGGTCCCTTAAAAGTTTGGATTTTTCTTGTCTATGGTGTACACTTTCTATTGATGAGGATGTTCATATTTGTTTTAAAATTGTTTTGGAAAATGGGTGAAATTTTTAAACTTTGTTTTTTCTTTTATGGGTCAATTTTATTTTTTTGGAATACTGGGGTTGACTAATGACTGCATTTCTTTTTTTCTTTTTCTTTTTTCTCCGTTTGAAATTTGGAATCCTTATGTTGGGATATTGACTATGAAACCAGATGCTAAGAACAATGATAAGGCTAGTGCCATACGATCGAAACATTCAGTCACAGAGCAGCGGAGGAGGAGCAAAATCAACGAGAGGTATATTTGAGTCCCTCAACAATGTTTGTACGGTAAACATTTTGATAACCATGATTTTAAGAGCTAATGAAAATGCACCATCCAATTATAAATTGAGTATAAGAAATTGATGAAATATGGCACAATGGAAAAAAAAAAATGTTGACTCCATCACAATCACATATCATAAAGTTTGTTGATTTAATGTCTATTACTCTCTCAGCTCTTATACAAATCAAAGTGACTGCAAGATAAAGTTAATGACATCAACAAAAATATAAAGAACAATAAAGCCTACAGAAAAAACCCCACTTTGAGTTATAGGCTACCTGTAACAAAAATTCTTATGGTTTGGCCTATTTAATGTTAGGTATTCATGAGATAAGGAATGCGTAGACACACTAAGAAACACTTCATAAGAAGTATGGCAGCTAAATCCAATAACCACACAAAGGCCAGTATCCATCAAAATATAGAATTTTTATTCATTAGCTCTTAAAATCATGGTTATCAAAATGTTTACCGTACAAACATTGTTGAGGGACTCAAATATACCTCTCGTTGATTTTGCTCCTCCTCCGCTGCTCTGTGACTGAATGTTTCGATCGTATGGCACTAGCCTTATCATTGTTCTTAGCATCTGGTTTCATAGTCAATATCCCAACATAAGGATTCCAAATTTCAAACGGAGAAAAAAGAAAAAGAAAAAAAGAAATGCAGTCATTAGTCAACCCCAGTATTCCAAAAAAATAAAATTGACCCATAAAAGAAAAAACAAAGTTTAAAAATTTCACCCATTTTCCAAAACAATTTTAAAACAAATATGAACATCCTCATCAATAGAAAGTGTACACCATAGACAAGAAAAATCCAAACTTTTAAGGGACCAACGTCCATATCAGTTTCCAAATTCAAGGGGCAACAACAATTTCAATAAGATTAACCTACGTGGTTAGCGTCAGTCCAAAAGAAATTGCAGTCTGTATAAGAACATCAATGATTTATAACATAACCTGGCACTAAGTAAAAGGGATCTCTCAGATATGGATCTAACATATAAAACATGGTACGTGAAAACGAAAAAACCAAAAGGGTTAGTCTAGAATAGGAGAGAAAGTAGAAACCTTTGTTGTTGGTGGTGTTGTTGTTGTTGTTGTTAGGCGTGGAAGAAGTGGCATCTTTCTTGGAGGTGAAATCTTCATCCTCGTACTCCTCGTCTTCCTGATGATTACCCTTCTCTGTTCTCATCCTTTCTTTATTATTATCAAAAAATAAAATAAAAAACACTGCTGCTTTGCTTTCTGCTCAGATTTTCACTCTCTATGAGAATCTGCAAAATACCCACAAAACCAANGGATGGATCAGTAATAGGATATACACACAAGGGTGGAGGAATAATGGTGGTGTTAAGGGCAGGAGGCTTTCTAGAAAGATAATCAGTGATGAGATTATCTTTACCTTTGATGTGTTTTACTTGAAAAGACCATTGTGAAAACCAATTTGACCATCTGAGTAACTGAGGGTGTGCGAGCATTTTCCTTTTGAACTGAAGCATTTTGGGGAAAGAGGACATATCCATTTCTACTAGAAAATTATGCCCAATAAGATGGAACTGGAATTTTTCAATCCCATGTTTGACTGCTAGAATCTCTTTGAAAGTGGAGTGATAATGAAGCTCTGAAGGCTTAAATGCACCACTTTTATATCCACAAATGTTTCTTTTGCCATTAAGCTCCTCAAAAAGGGCTGCTGCCCAATATTCATCACTAGCATCTGTCTGCAAAATTCTTTTGCCCGGACCTGGAATCTACAAAGGAGGAAGCTTTTTTGCTAGTTTCTTCAGTTGTTGGACTGCTTCTGTATGAACAGAATTCCATTCTGGGAATGATTTCTTCAATAGCTGAGCCAAACAATTCCTGTACTTGGAAATCTTTGGGATGAAATCAGACATATAATTTACAATTCCAAGGAACTGTTGTATTTGCTTAGCACTTGTGAGCTTATTTGGGAATTCACTAAGAGAAACAGCTATATGAGGCTGTAAAGTATACTTCCCTTCTGAAATATTTACTCCCAAAAAGTCTATAGAAGACTGTCCTATGACCACCATCCGAGGTGAATGCCAAGCATGCCGAGGTGAATGCAAAAGCATGCCGAGGTGAATGCAAGGCCATCCGAGGACGGCCTAGGAAGTTGCGTGCATGCCTAGAACGTTCCATGCATGCCTAGGTGATGTATAGGGTGTCAAGCCTCAAAGAGGTGAAAATCCCGACCACCCACAATAAAAGTGTGTACCACTAGTTTAGTTATTCGAATAACTATAAACTAGTGGTACACTCTTTTATTGTGGGTGGTCAGGATTTTCACCTCTTTGAGGCTTGACACTCGTGAAAATCCTGACCACCCACAATAAAAGAGTGTACCACTAGTTTAGTTATTCGAATAACTATAAACTAGTGGTACACTCTTTTATTAAACTAGTGGTACACTCTTTTATTGTGGGTGGTCGGAATTTTCACCTCTTTGAGGCTTGACACCCTATACCTCACCTAGGCATGCATGGAGGATTGGGCTTGTCGGTGATGGAGGACTGGGATTGTTGAGCTCGACAAAGGCAGGGAGGCAGAGAGGATTTTTAGAGAGAAGAGAAGAAATGGGAAAATAATGAAAAAAGAAGGAGAAAAAGATTTTATTTTTTATTTTTAATACTGACATTGTGAACACGTGAATAAAATAATATATATATATATATATATTTTTTTTTTAACCTATGAGCTACATTGCTCAATCAAAAGTAGCTGTGCAATGTAGTTGTAGAGCCAAATTATTTGGCTTTGGCTCCATTAATGTAGCCATATTTTTGTATTTGGCGGTGCTAAAAATAGTAATATAGCTTTTTAGAGCATTCACATTAAGAATGCTAAAATGCTATTAATAACAACCAACACAAAAAAAAACACACTGCATTAAAGAAGTCAAATGCTAAAATTTTTGACACCTAGCTATAGTGAGCTGCCATCTTTAGTAGCTCACTATAGCTCAGAATCAAACAGAGATAAGAGAACTGATAGCAGATCTGAACATGCAAGAGACTGGAACAAAGAAATAAAGAGACAAAATGATTGAAAATCAAACCTGAGATGGATAATTTCAGATTGGTGATGGTGCGATGGAGGAGAATCACAGATCGAGGAGAGTCACAGATTGGTGGAGCTTAGAAGATCTAAAGTTCTGATCTAAAGTTCGATGGTTTGAAGATCTAAAGATCTAAAGTTCTAAAGATTGGTGGAGCGAGTTGGCTGTTAAGAGATTGAGAGAGTGAAAGAGTGACAGAAACCGAGTGAATTTAGAGAATTGAACGGTGAACTGAGATTTGTTAAGTGCTGGGTTATATATCATGGTTGGGTCGGGTGGATTGGGTATTGGAAGGGAAGACCTACTACTTGACCCACCGGAATCGATTTGAGATGGCAGGGACCCGCTGCCAACCGTTAGTTCATTGGGTCGGATGGTAGTCGGTTTGGGTCCGGTTGGTTTGGTCGGGTGGGTCGAGTCTGTGGTTTTGTTGGACACCCTTACTTTCTCATATGCATTCCTCTTTCTCTCTTCTGGTTCTCCTTCAACCTAAGCTCTTCTCTTTTTTCTATGACCGAACCTAAAAACCTAAGCTTGAAACCCATGGGCTTTCCGTCATCATCTTAAAACCGAAGCTTCAGGGGAGTTCTTGAGTCGGTGTTCAAATCGGGTTGAGTTGGCATTCTTAGGCGACATTCTTGAGTCGACGTGGTCGGTGTTCTTGGCTGGGGTTGAGACCGGAGAGGCTGGGCAGTTGGGGTGGTGGTCATCGGAGAGGCTGGGGTGGGTTTTAGTTAGGGTTTTGTGGTGGGTTTTGGGTGGTGGCTTGGATTTTGATTTTACAGTGGGTGGTGACTTGGTGGTGGATGCTGTTGTGGTTTTGGGCTTGTGATTTTGGTGGTTGGAGGTTGTTAGAAAAAAGACCAGTTTTTTCCCCTTCTGTATATGCTCAATTAGTGTTCATCTTTGAATAAAAATTGCTCTTATTAATATCTTCCTGGGTTTTGATTTAATGTTTTGTACTATTTTAAGTGTAATATTCATTTTTGTCTTAGGTATATTACTAGGATTTTACCCTTTCTTTTGCTTTTTGTGTTTGGTGGTTTACTTTTTCTATTTCTTCGTCTTGGTTAGAGGAGAAAAAAAAAAGGTAAGGGGGGTTCATCTTTGTATGTTGAAGTGTAATTATGTTTTGTAGGCAAATGAGGATGACAACACAGTCATGTTGGCTTTAATAGAGAGATCTCTAAAACACCAGCATCAAAATCTAAATGAAATAGATGAGTGGCCGGTGGTAGTGGTAGTGGGCAGTAGCTTTGTGGGTAGTGGAAGAGATGAGATTGAGACTAAAAAGTAATTAAAAATAATAAAAAAGAAATAATATTTTAATGAAGTGGTAAAGAATATAAAACCTTTAATGTTGAGTGTATTGTAAAGCGAGTTGTTAAAATAGATAAAGTAGGTTTTTAATATGTTAAATGTTAAATTTTTTGAGATCTTTGATGTAAATGCTCTTTGCACCACCAATACTAATACTCTAATACATCCATAATAGATAGTGGGGGTTACATAATAAACAAAAAGCTCCTGTTGCAAGCTACCAATTTTTGCCAATGAGTTAGCCGCTTTGTTGACTTCCTTGAAGCAGTGTAGGAGATGAACTTGATAGAAAGCTTGGAGAATGACCCTGCATTTAGCCATAGTGGCTGTGTTAGGCTATTGGTTGAAGAAGAAAGAAGTTATAAGTTTAACAACTTCAGAAGAGTCCACATTAATTATATTTTTTGCCAAGCGCATCCCAACTCAACCTTCACAAGTATTTGTATTTGACGTAGCTGAAGGCCTACCAATTGAAGTCTTCATCACTAAAAGTCTACCGTGCGATAATCAAAATTCTATCTATGGATATGAAGAAAAAAGTTGCATATTAAAGTTAGGGCTGTCCATGGGTCGGTCCGGGTCGGGTTTGTGCCTAACTCAAAACCGACCTGCCGAAATCGGGTGAACGGCTTAACGACCCACCGCCGATCGTCGACGACCTCGGGTCAAGTCGGATCAGTCTCCGGTGGACAACAGTCTGGTCAGTCGGCTTTAGTCTGAGTTTGAATCATTGGATCTTCACCTGATCAAGCTCAAAATCACCCCATCAAGCCTAGTTTTGAGCGAAAATCACCAGATCTAAGCAAAAATTAAAGAAAAACCATAACACCAAGCTCAGATATAAGCGAAAATCACTGGATCGAAGTAAAAACCCACACATCAAGTTCAGATTTGAGCAAAATTTTCTTCTTATCACCGGATCTAAGAAAAGTCGAAGCAAAAGCACGCGCAAATCTAAGCAAAATCTTCATCTCACCACCGGATCTAAGCAAGAAAACCTAGATCTTCATCGGATCTAACCAAAAACTACCAAACCTTCACCAGAATACTGAAGAATCTGAACGGATCTAGGAACTCCGGCCTTCTTTCGTCGGTCGGATCGGGTATATCGGGTTTTGAAGAAGAAAACCCGCCATCCGACCCGCCTAAGTCAGTTTTTGGTGGCGGAGACCCGTCTCCGACCGTCACTGGTGTCGAGTCGGCCGATTTTTGGGTCGGTCCAGGCAGTTTGGACGGGTGGGTCGGTTCCCGGGTTAGCTTGGACATCCCTAATTAAAGTAAGGATAATGACTCCTCAATCAATTGTTTCATGGTGATAATTTTATGACATTTATTGTAATCACAAATTTCATGGTGAAATTTTACTTTAAAAAAAAAAAATTAATGGTGAAATTAAGATAGTTCTATTTCAAAACATAATTCAAAGTTGACTCTCCCCGCAACCAACTAGAGTAATAAGTACGAATGAGCTCAATCAAATCTTTACTTTCTCATAATCAAACAGATATGTTGTCAGCACATGTCATTGTCAGCACAAAGTTGACTTAATGAACGCTAATCAGTAATCACCACGCAGAATCTCGTGGTCTGCCTTCCTAATCCGGTGATTAAAATTCAATTTAATTAACTAAACATCTATGATTAGCCAGTTCTTTGTTTAATCTAATTAGTATAAGTTACAGGTGTGTGAGCTTAATTTTTAATTATTTTTGCTTACGTCAATCTTAGAAAGCCCGCCCTTACAAGTAACCGTCCCAGGAAGAGGAAATACATCCCCCCTAGATATTACTTGCCCAGAAAGCCACTGTCACCCTTTATAGTATTAACTAAATATGTAAAACTATGAGCATGAACATCAAGAAGCTTACTACTAGTTACTAGTATTTATCAAAAAAGTTGCTCACTGGAAAAAATCAAAGAGACTCCAAACTGCGTTGGTAGGTCATTTAAGGTTTTTGCTTTTGTTTTTATTTTTAATTATTAATTCTATAAGTTTGCATTTTCACTGTTAATCCTTTGTCTATTGCTCTAGAAAATAAATTTAGTTCATAATAAAACTGAAAAGAAAACAAATAACTTATGTCTTTCATCTGATGATTGATCAACATGAAGCTCTCGCCTTTGCCCTCAGATCCTCCTCTTCAGAAAGACTCCTAAAAGAAAAATCTTCAATGCGGCAGCCCCCTTTTCCTCTCAGGTTTTCTCTTTTTTTTTTTTTTTTTTTAACCCTAAAGAGCCTTTAAATAGGTCAAGGAATCCTATTCCCGTTTGGAGAAAATCCCAGATTTTTAGGCTTTACTTAACTGACGATTTTGGCCCATTTAACGTCAGAATTTGGACTTTTGGTAAACTACAAAGTTGTAGCCCTTTAAGTTAACTTTCCTGACCAACTTGAATCATCTCGATTGGATATCTGAGCCCAAAGTTATGCTGAAAATACTAACTGATGTGCAGACTGGAATCCTAATCCGAATTGGACTTAGATTTTGTACAAAATTCCTTTGATTCCTTGCTCTTCTCATTCCTTCAAAGCACAAATGAATAGATAAATATAATAAAAAAAATCAAATCAAATCAAAGAAATAAAGGAAAACTAACAATTTTAATAAATAAGAGGATAATAAAAATCATGTAAAAATTACACTTATCAAAAGGGTATCTATAAGGTCTCAGGCACACTGGTTGAGAGCCTTCCATGAGGGTAATCTGATGTTCATGACCCCTCAAAGGTGGTAAACCTGTAGGAGTCTCAAAAACCCTACCAAATTCCTGCAACAACAACTCCACTTCTGCAGGTGCACTCACCTCCAACACTTCCTCAGCTGCAGAGTAAATTTGAAGCAGCAACCCTTTCCTCACTGACCCTTAAGTAACTGGTGACAATCAATGAAGGAAGTGGCTGAAGAGGAACTTAATCCTTGCAGCAAGACCTGTTGCTCCTGGTAATGGAACTTCATAGTTAACAGCTGGAAGTCCCATTGTATGATACCCAAGGTGCTCAACCATTGAGTACCCAACACAGCATCACATCCTCCTAATGCTAGCACATGAAATTGAACACAAAATTCCACTCCTTGTATGCACACTGGTACACCACTACAAAAGCCTTGAGTTCTAACCAAAGTACCATTAGCCACTTTAACTTCCAAGATTCTTGTGGTATCAAGCTTTAACTGTAAACTAGAGACCATTAATGCATCCACAAAGTTATGAGTGCTATCTGTGTCCACCAATAACACCAGCCCACTGCCCTTAATCCTACCTCTAACCCTCATAGTGCCTGGGTGTAGGAGTCCCAGTTAGAGCATACAGTGTAATTCCCACATCTTCTTCCTGTTCAATTGGTTTAGTGCTGCATAACTCTTCATCTAATTCTGTAATGTGGATTCCAGATTGCACATTTGATATTATATCAATACCTTCTAAAAGGAACAGTTTAACACTTTTGCACTTATGCCCAGGCCCCCATTTCTCATCACAATTATAACACAACCCCTTCTTCCTCCTATCATCCATTTGAGCAGGAGTAAGTCTCTTAACTGGTACTTTTGGTTTATTGTCTAACAATGCATTATTTTTAGGCAACCCAAGAATTGAAGTGTTACCTGATTCTTGATGATTCCTTATGCTCTTCCTACTGCTCCACACATATTCTTCTTGGATCTTGGCCAATCCAAAAGCTTCATTCAAGGACTGAGGGTTGAGCATTCTTACAGGTAACCTTATTTCATCCCTTAACCCACTCAGAAAACAACTAAGCTTATGTAAGGGAGAAAGGCCTTTGACTCGGTTGGATATAGCTTCAAATTCTGCCTTATACACAGCCACTGTTGCCGTTTGCCTCATCCTGGTCAACACCTCCATAGGATCATCGTAGGCACTGGTTCCAAATCTCACATGCAATGCTGGTACAAAAGATTCCCAATCTGTGAACACCTTTGCCTCCTCTGCTTCCTGGAACCAAATCAATGCCTCCAAATCCATGTGAAAGGAAGCTATCAATAGCTTCTCTGTAATAGGGGTTTGATAGTACACAAAATACTGATTCGCCTTGTAAACCCAATTAGCAGGATCACTACCTGAGAATCGTGGAAAATCCAGCCTCACAGACTTAGCAAACGATGAAGTTGAAGAACTTGGAACGAAATTTGATTGCACATTTCTCTGCGAAGGATCTTGATTCACATCTATGGAATTCAATTTTTGTAAGATTGCATTGATATTCTGATTCATCGAATTGATATTCTGATTCATCTCATTCATCGTCCTGGTATGAATGCTTTGAATCTTTTGTATCTCTTGGATGTCTCTATTATGGTGATCAGAAGTAGTACAAAGAGAAGCAATAGCTTCATTCACTGTACTCATGGCCGCAGCTCTTGTTTCAGTCATGGTAGCACAGGAACGATGCTCTGATACCAATTGATAAGAACAGAGAATGAGTTCAAGTATCTAGCTGGATTCGAGGTCAGCTGGTCCTCCAAAGAAGAAAGAGATGAGAACAGAGAAGAAATGAAGAAGAAACTGAACAGAAACTGAATTAGGAAGGTGCTTATTCCATGCCTCAGTACAACCCATTCCTATTGGTTTTATACCCTTCCCGCCTCTAACTAACTTTGGAAATATCTAACTAACTAATGCCAGCTGCACTTCTAACAATTACAATCAACTAACCAATACAATCAGTACCACCCTTTTCCAATGCTCAATTACAACCCTCTCAATTGATACAATCCTAACAATGTGACAGTTCTTTTATCACTTTTGGTGGTTCCCTTATTTTTTTTCTCACATTTGACGATTTCATCATCACATTGTATAGTTCCAACATTACATGTGACAGTTTTTTTGTCACATTTAGTAGTTCTCTTACTTTTTTTCTCACATTTGATGGTTTCATCTTCACATTGTACAGTTCCAACATCACATGTGACAGTTCTTTTCTCACATTTAGTGGTTTTTCTTACTTTTTTTTCTTACATTTGACGGATCCATCTTTACATTGTGCAATTTCAACATCACATGTAACAATTTTTTTGTCACATTAGTTGGTTTTATTTTTTTTTTTCTCACATTTGACAGTTTCATCGTCACATTGTGCAGTTTCAACATCATATGTGACAATTCTTTTGTCATATTTAGTGGGTCCTTTACTTTTTTTCTCACATTTGACAGTTCTATCTTCACATTGTGCAGTTCCAACATAACATGTGACAGTTCTTTTCTCACATTTTGCAATTCCCTTACTTTTTTCCTCACATTTGATAGTTTCATCCTCACATTGTGCAGTTCCAACATCATATGTGACAGTTCTTTTCTCACATTTGGTGGTGCCCTTACTTTTTTTTTCACATTTGATGGTTCATTCTTACATTGTGCAGTTTCAACATCACATTTGACAATTCTTTTATCACATTCGGTGGTTCCCTTATTTTTTCTCACATTCGATGATTCCATTATCATATTCAACAGTTCCATTATCCTTAAAACCTAAAAAATGCGACCCTAAAACTAAAAAAAAATGACTGAAATACTCTCTAAACCCAAATCCTAATTGAAATACCCTTAGATACTAAAAAAATGACCTAAATGACCATGAAACCTAAAAAATGATTGGAATGACCTTGTAACTTAAAAAGTGATAGTAATGCCCTTAGAACCTAAAAAACAACCGTAATGCACCTTAAACCTAAAAAATGATTGAAATATTCATAGAACCTTAAAAATGACTGAAATGATCCTGAAACTTAAAAATTTTTGAAATACCCTTGAAGCCTATAAAATGATCAAAATACCTTCTAAAACTTAAAAATGACCAAAATATCCCGAAACTCTCAAAATTTATTGAAATATCCTTAGAACCTAAAAAATGATCAAAATACCCTTAGAATCTAAAAAATGGTCATAATGCTCTTGAAACCTAGAATGATTCTTTTTATTGATCTTGTAATATTACCTACGCTTTTGAAGTTTCAAAATTTTATAGATTATTATTTTATATTTTTATAAATTTAATTTAAATTATATATTATATATTATATTTAAATATTTTGTTAAAATCTTGGCATATCATATATATTTTTAAATGGTAAAATATATAGTTTCATTTACTAATACAATCTTAATAAACATGTATTGATAATTGGCATAATTATCAAAATTCGTATTTTGAAAATTAAATAAATGTGAAAAAAAAATCTTATCATATTAATTTTTTTCATACATTACAAGTATCACTTACTAGTAGTTTTATAATGACCAATGGCTTGTTGTGTGATTTTTTTTTTCCAAATTCAAGGTTATTGTTGAAACTAAGTCATCTAATTTATGGCTTTGTTTTTCTTTAGTTGCTTCAGTCTCTATCGCCTCCTTTATATATATATATATATATATATATATATGAGCATAAGCTCTTATTGGAATGGATACTAAGAAATAGAGAAACATTGATGGTAATGATTTAGATGGTAGATCCAGTTTTCCTCCATCCAAAGATACAACGTTTATTTTTTGATCAATCCAAAGAGGCAACTTAAGGCCCCAAAATTTAGATAAGGCTTTAGAGTTGTTGTCCTTAATCGTATGCTAGACAAGTTGGCATCATACCTACGATTCATTATTTTAGTTTGAATACATAATAATAGAGTTGCATGCATCACGTACCCCACAAGAAATCACTAAGTTTAGGGAAGATTGAAAATGTTGGGAAAATAAAAAATATAGAAAGATTTTAATCTTTCAAAATTCATCATCCAGTGATGTAAATAATGTATATACAAGTTACAGTGTCTTTGACAAAACCTTAAACACAATCTCTTTCTCCCTCTTTCACCCTCTGATGAGGTTTTGCTCGCTAGGTTGACATCATTAAAATGCGAAAATTAGTAAAATTAACAAAATCAAACAAAGCCAATCTCTTAGCTATTTGTATTGAAAAATCTCCCATCCATCTGTATCTAAAAAATTTTGACAAAAGCAACTCTAGCAGCAGTGGCAGCTTTATTTGTAGCCATCTCTGTAGTTTTTCTCGCAACCTGCAATTTTATCACATTAAGAAGTGTGACAGTGTGATTAGAACAACACTTGATAATAAGGAACATGAAAATAGTGAATCAATGGGATATTAATATCAATAAATATCTAAACTGCTCAAAGGACTATATCAGCTAGTTAGTGGGGGTAAAACATGCTTAAGGATGCCAGCATCTTATTAACTTTATCTTTTTTCTACCTTTCGAAATGTATACATGCCATATTCCTGCTTAAAACTTTCATGTCATGGCCCTTTAGAACAGTGACCAATAGCAAAGTGATGGATGCCAAATACATGGATATCATTGTCACAATTATTATATCTGATAATGAGTTATGGGCACCCAAACAAATGGTGAATGGAAGACCAATTTAACAGGATAGACAGGGGTGTAGCCAGGAATTTTTGTTTAGGGGGTCAAGTTGCAGCACTAATTTATTTATCAAGACAACCCCAAACACACATATATACAATTTTTTTTTATTATATACCCACATTTTTTTATTTGATAAGTTATATATATACACACACCCAAAAAAAAAAACTTAGTATTTTCAATCACAATTATGTTTGATAGCAATCTTTTATAAAATAAAATTCATTTTTACCACTTTTATAGTGAAATTCTTAAAAAGTTTCATTTTTTTTTATACAAATTATCAAATTTTATACTAAAGTAAGTAAAATAATCTTTCAATTGAAGTAATAAAATTTTCAAAAACATAAATGATCTAAAACTTAGAGGAAGAAGTTAAGCTCCAAACATATTTGAAGCTATCTTGTTGTAGCCCATTATGTGGCAATTAAGGAGATATTTCATGTGTAGTTTTAGTGGCAATATTTTTTAATGAGTCAATGACTTGCTAATTGCCACATGATAGGTTGAAAAAGATATAAATTCAAACATGTTTGGTGCCAAACTTAATCAAATATTTAACAGATATAAGATCACATTTTAAAATAAAAATAGAATTGCGAAAAATAATATTATGTCTCTATAACTATTAAACCAATTTTTTTTAAGAGCATCATTAGACTAAATCAAATATTTGGGGGGCCAACTCTTATTTTTGTAGACTAAATTTTGAAAACATTAAAATAATTATATATAATTTTTTAAAAATTCAAAATCCCCCCCCCCCCAAAAAAGCGATCCTAAATCTAAAAAAATGACTGAAATACTCTCTAAACCCAAATCCTAATTGAAATACCCTTAGATACTAAAAAAATGACCTAAATGACCATGAAACCTAAAAAATGATTGGAATGACCTTGTAACTTAAAAAGTGACAGTAATGCCCTTAGAACCTAAAAAACAACCGTAATGCACCTTAAACCTAAAAAATGATTGAAATATTCATAGAACCTTAAAAATAACTGAAATGATCCTGAAACGTTAAAAATTTTTGAAATACCCTTGAAGCCTATAAAATGATCAAAATACCTTCTAAAACTTGAAAATGACCAAAATATCCCTGAAACTCTCAAAATTTATTGAAATATCCTTAAAACCTAAAAAATTATCAAAATACCCTTAGAACCTAAAAAATGGTCATAATGCTCTTGAAACCTAGAATGATTCTTTTTATTGATCTTGTAATATTACCTACGCTTTTGAAGTTTCAAAATTTTATAGATTATTATTTTATATTTTATAAATTTAATTTAAATTATATATTATATATTATATTTAAATATTTTGTTAAAATCTTGGCATATCATATATTTTTTAAATGGTAAAATATATAGTTTCATTTACTAATACAATCTTAATAAACATGTATTGATAATTGGCATAATTATCAAAATTCGTATTTTGAAAATTAAATAAATGTGAAAAAAAATCTTATTATATTAATTTTTTTCATACATTACAAGTGTCACTTACTAGTAGTTTTATAATGACCAATGGATTGTTGTGTGATTTTTTTTTTTCCAAATTCAAGGCTATTGTTGAAACTAAGTCATCTAATTTATGGCTTTGTTTTCTTTTAGTTGCTTCAATCTCTATCGCCTCCTTTATATATATATATATATATGAGCATAAGCTCTTATTGGAATGGATACTAAGAAATAGAGAAACATTGATAGTAGTGATTTAGATGGTAGATCCAGTTTTCCTCCATCCAAAGATACAATGTTTATTTTTTTGGATCAATCCAAAGAGGCAACTTAAGGCCCCAAAATTTAGATAAGGCTTTAGAGTTGTTGTCCTTAATCATATGTTAGACAAGTTGGCATCATACCTACGATTCATTATTTTAGTTTGAATACATAATAATAGAGTTACATGCATCACGTACCTCACAAGAAATCACTAAGTTTAGGGAAGATTGAAAATGTTGGGAAAATAAAAAATATAGAAAGATTTTAATCTTTCAAAATTCATCATCCAATGATGTAAATAATGTATATACAAGTTACAGTGTCTTTGACAAAACCTTAAACACAATCTCTTTCTCCCTCTCTCACCCTCTGATGAGGTTTTGCTCACTAGGTTGACATCATTAAAATACGAAAATTAGTAAAATTAACAAAATCAAACAAAGCCAATCTCTTAGCTATTTGTATTGAAAAATCTCCCATCCATCTGTATCTAAAAATTTTGACAAAAGCAACTCTAGCAGCAGTGGCAGCTTTATTTGTAGCCATCTCTGTAGTTTTTCTCGCAACCTGCAATTTTATCACATTAAGAAGTGTGACAGTGTGATTAGAACAACACTTGATAATAAGGAACATGAAAATAATGAATCAATGGGATATTAATATGAATAAATATCTAAACTGCTCAAAGGACTATATCAGCTAGTTAGTGGGGTAAAACATGCTTAAGGGTGCCAGCATCGTATTAACTGCATCTTTTTTCTACCCTTCGGAATGTATACATGCCATATTCCTGCTTAAAACTTTCATATCATGGCCCTTTAGAACAGTGACCAATAGCAAAGTGATGGATGCCAAATACATGGATATCATTGTCACAATCATTATATCTGATAATGAGTTATGGGCACCCAAACAAATGGTGAATGGAAGACAAATTTAACAAGATAGGCAGGGGTGTAGCTAGGAATTTTTGTTTAGGGGGGTCAAGTTACAGCACTAATTTATTTATCGAGACAACCCCAAACACACATATATACAATTTTTTTTTTATTATATACACACATTTTTTTATTTGATAAGTTATATATATACACACACCCAAAAAAAAAAAAAAAAAAAAAACTTAGTATTTTCAATCACAATTATGTTTGATAGCAATCTTTTATAAAATAAAATTCATTTTTACCACTTTTATAGTGAAATTCTTAAAAAGTTTCATTTTTTTTTTTTATACAAATTATCAAATTTTATACTAAAGTAAGTAAAATAATCTTTCAATTGAAGTAATAAAATTTTCAAAAACATAAATGATCTAAAACTTGGAGGAAGAAGTTAAGCTCCAAACATATTTGAAGCTATCTTGTTGTAGCCCATTATGTGGCAATTAAGGAGACATTTCATGTGTAATTTTAGTGGCAATATTTTTTTAATGAGTCAATGACTTGTTAATTGCCACATTATAGGTTGAAAAAGATATAGATTCAAACATGTTTGGTGCCAAACATATTTGCTGCCAAACTTAATCAAATATTTAACAGATATAAGATCACATTTTACAATAAAAAATAGAATTGCAAAAAATAATGTTATGTCTCTATAACTATTAAACCAATTTTTTTTTTAAGAGCATCATTAGACTAAATCAAATATTTGGGGGGCCAACTCTTTTACACATAGCTGGGCCCCTGAGGATAGACATTTATGTCTATGTCTGAAGTGGATACCAAAATAACGCGAAGTATTATGTAATGGGTAGGTAGTCAAGAGTCCAAATCTTCTGTTTCACTTTTCTTGCTCCACTTTATACTCCACCAATAAATACTTGCGACGTGTTCATCTAATTAATTAAATACTACTATTAATTAATAACTGTAGTATTAATAAGTTAATAATGATAATATTTAATTAATTAAGTGAATATGTGGCAAGTATTTATTGGTGGAGTATAGAGTAGAGCAGGAAAAGTAGGACAGAAGATTTGGACTCGGTAGTCAAGGTGACATCATAGAAAATTACTAAAACTGTATGGTCAATATAAGGTGCATGGACATTAACCATGTTAAATGGCCTTTAACATGGATCTGCAGCTAGTGTTTTGGACATATGTTATGCTATGATATTTGAACCAAGACTCACTAATTTTCTAAGGTTAGTATCATTTTAGAATTCTGTGCAAGTCTAAAATCCCTCCATACATATGTTATGCTATGATATTTGAATCAAGACTCACTAATTTTCTAATTTTCTAAGGTATGCATGATGAAAGAATGTGAATCAGCCAAACTAAAAAATTAAACTTTGAGAAACTTGAGTGTATTGATTAAAAATGAAAGTCCCACCTTTATGAACTGATGAAGCACCAGCAAAGAGTTGGTAAAAGACATGGTATGACCTCTCGCCATTGACCAATCGCATTACTCTTGACTGCTTAAAGGAGACTGATAAGTTCATAAATGAAAAATGAATATATAAAAGTTCCAGGCACTTAGATGGGGCAACTTATTTCCTTTTCTATCAGAACTGTTCACAATTATTATCGGTAAATTAAGCATGAGGTTATAACAGAAATTAAGTCAGTAAACTCGATTGGTATGCATCACAAAAATAGCATAACATGACAACAATTATTCAATATCAAACATGCTTACAGGTTTGGATTTTAGTACCACATATCTTCCCCAGTGAAGTAAAATGAATGTCAATCAACTTCCTCTGCACAAATCAGAATATAATCAACATATTTAAACAATTAAACCAAATTGCATAGCTCTTCTCCTATCTAAATTGTGAAAATTGACGGTAGTCATTAATTATCATTGCAAAACTTTAACAATCATCTCCCAACAAAAATTTTCTGCTATAAACAGTGAAAAACCTAAGAGAACCTTCCGCAATGAAGAAAAGAAAGAAACTCACAATCAGCTAGAGTTGTCATTCCTTGAGGTTTTTGCATTCCCAAATGCTTCCAGTATATAATTTGTCCAAAGGATTTCAGACTTGAATGGTTTTAGACCCCTTAAAACAACCAAATTGGTTAGCCTAGATTAATTAGCCAAGTTGTTACTTAGTCAAATTATGCAATTCTAGGTTAAAGCAATCAAATAATCATATCAAAATAATAAAGCAACGGAATAATAAAAGACACAATGATATGATCATCCAAGAAACCACACGGTAAAAACCTGGGAAGGATTTGACCCACCGATCCTCAAGGCAAACCTGAATCCACTATGAAAGAATCGAAGTTCATACAAAAGGACTACAAGCTCCCCGCTCGACTTCCTAATGCTACCCACCAGTAGAACTTACTGACACGACCACGTGCAAGCTCCGAATCCACGGACTCCTTCTTTCTTGAATTCTTCAATCAGCTACAAGCACCCACGCTTGATATTCTTTAAGTTCTTGAATCTGCAACTGAATGATCATCAAGGTTTTGATAATATCTCCACCTTGAAAACCCTAAGCTTTGTGTAAAAGAAAGCTCCTCAAAGATCTCACAAGAGATTTACACAAAACAGTAATATGAGCAACAAAGGCTTAGAGAGGTTTGGGTACAGAACCCTAGATACAAAAGAGGCACACTCTTCTCTCTCTCAAAAGTCCCAAAAATGTTCTAGGGTTTTCCTTATATATAGGAGTGTTTTACTTGAACCCCAAGACGTTTAAATAGAGTTTGGGCTGAACTGGAACTCTGCAGAAAAATAAATCTGTACGTGGTTCGATCGATCGAGTCTAATTTTCGATCGATCGAGCCTTACAGATTTAGTCCAATAAATCTGCAATCACTCAATTCTAGTTTTACAAATAAACATACTTTGAGCAAGCCTAAACAAGACTAAACATATTGTTTTGATCATGGTTTACCAACATTACACATTAGAGTTCTAAATATATAAAATCCTAAATCTTTAGAACCTAACAAGACTCTATCCCATAACTGCCACCACCAAGAGCAATCAAGTATTGCATTACAATTTTAGCTGTCTTAGTTTTTTCAGCTCCACTTTCGCCACTGTAAGAAATCAGAAAGAATAAGAGAGAGAGCCCTCACTAATGGAATCTTGAAACCTTCATAAAGAAAGGACCTGAGTACCCAATTTGTATATCAGTTCCAAGTAGCACATTAACTAAGGAAATGTTAATCAAATAAAAAAAAATTTAATAAAAGCAAATCCAACTCTTAGTTCAGTTATCAGAGAGAATCAAGCAAATGAAAGGAAATATTAATCAAAGAAACAACTTTCAATAATTTTCCTTTTCACATTCCCAAGAACCAAACATATTAAAAGAACACTATGAACAAACATAAATAAATGTGATTTTGCTCTTTACCATTGGTTGGGTCAGTGAGCCCAACACAAAATGTGGTAGTGAAGTCAACACCAACCCAATACTAACCACCACACATAAACCCCTGTTCATGCAACCTGTTGCCTCAACATAACCCACTTCAAAAATCCCAGCTTTCTTTTTTAGCAGAGTAGAGTTTTGTTGTCTTGCTCAAAGATGATTCCAGTCTATTTGAACACATAGCACTTAACACATAATTGTGTCTGCTCCTTAAGAGCCTAATATTTGAATAATCTTCTTTTTGTTTTCTTCATTCTTTCATCAACCAAAACCTTCATTTAATTAAAAAATACAAAGAATATTCAAATTAAAAGCTAACTCAATTCGATACCCTCAAAAACCCTAATACCCAACTCAAAATCATTTTTTTCCAGCATTTTTTTCATCAATCAAACACACCATTTAACAGCAGCAATGATGACAGTTCAAATTAAAATCTCAATACCCACAATTTCTAATACCTCAAAAACATAAGAACCTAACACCTAACACCCAAATAAAAGTCTTTTTTGAACTACTTCATTTCAGACCAGTTAGGATAGTTTCAAAATAAACCCACCAAAACAAAGCAATTAAACGGTAAGATATTTCACATCGTTTTCAGTTGAGTACAGTTAGAATAGATTAACCCACCAAGGCAATTGAACGGCATCAGTGTGTCTATTTTTTTTTTTTTTTCCAAAAGACCTCAGTCCAGTCCACTTAGAATTATTTCATGTTGAATCATATAACGAGTTCCACTCCGTACCTAACACCCATATGAGAGAGCAATGATATGCAGCCAATGCCCATATGAGAGATCAATGATATGCAGCCATATGAGAGAGTAGTGATATGCAGCCAACACTGATCGCTTAGAAATTAGAGTTTTGCCTTCATTGATTGACAGAATGCTGAAAGGAGTTCATCATTGAGAAAAATGCGAGAGAATATCTGCTTCTTGGTTCACCCACAGAATTGAGAGAAGATTTGCTTCTTTGTTTTAGGATATTTTTGGCTTTTATACGGTAACTTGCTCTACCGGTAATACGTTTTTCACTTAACATAAATCCACGGTCAGGATTAAATCCATGAAAATGGATGGCCAAGACTTGTGGGGCGACTGTACCCGCTAGGGGTAACTTCTACATCTTGAGTTTTATTTGATGAAGGCAACCCAACAATAAACAAATATTTGATTAAATTATAGTTGATTGAGACTCTTTAATATTTTTCTTTTGTATTGCCACAACAGCTTTTGAAAGGCTTTAATTTCACATCCTCATGATCATCTCAATTTCAAAATTTCAAAAATATAAAATTTTACTTGAAACAAATTAAAACCCAAAAATCACAAGTTTTATTTTACAAAATTAATCAAACACTAAATAAATTATAATTAAACTGTGATTGATTTTCTCCAATTTATTTAAAACAATTTAGCTAGTTTGAATTTTTATTCATTATGTTAACCAATCATGTATTTTTTAGTAAACTTTTCAACCACTAATACTAGTTTACATCCCATGGTCAAAATGCAGCAACTAATTATTTAGGATGTAAGACTAATTTTTATTTATTTATTAAATAATGATAATAAATTGGGATATAGATGTAAGACTGAATTTTTTATTTTTTATTTTTTATTTTTAAGAAGAAAATGTAAGACTGAATTGATGCATGGTAGAGTAAATTGCAAAAGTTATAAGGATATGTATGGTATTTGAGTCAAAAGTAAAAAGTATAGGAGAAACTTGGGAAGTGGCGGTAGGAAGAGCAAGCAAACCTTAGGCTATTTGTCGCATTCAGTCGGTAATGTAAAATGAGTGCCGTGTGACCTATAGTTTGGTGGGGAAGTTCCTTACCGTTAACAAAACGAATCCAAAGTCTCTCTACCAAAAAAGGGAGACAAATAAAATAGTGGGTAACTAACGGCTATATAATATGACCTGGTCTATTCTCGAAAATGCTTAAAGATGGACTGAGTGATAGCCCATCTTTAGAAATATCAAATGCGATGGGCTTCAAAGTTGGAGAGGAGCCCTAAAGTTAAAAGCCCATGAAGCTTATGAGATTGATGGATGTATGTGTGGCCCAGTTGCTTAGAGAATTGGAATTGAGAAATACTATGTTGACAATATTTTTACAAAATTTTTACAATAAATTTTAAGTGATATGTTATTACTGGCTGTTATTAGTGAGCAAAAAAATAATTTTAATGATGAGTTTTGAACTAGTAAAAACTTATCTCTAGAATTTATTGTGAACATGTCGTAGACGTAGTAACACTTATCATTCAAATATCTTTACGTGATTTTAATAAGTTGGCTAGGTTGGTAGGATTGATCAAATTACTTCTAAATTATAAAGAAATGTCATACTCACTTAACAAGAAACTATAAGGAAAAAAAAAAAAATATAGAGAAGAATCCACCAAACTCCAATGTAGTTGGATTTATTAAGTTTTTATCTCTGCATTGGGGGAAGCAAAGAGAGAGGCAATATGTTAAGTGGGCTTATCATTTCGGGTAACTACAATGGGCTAATTGACACGCTGATATCATCCAAATCGTGCTATTGAGGAACAAGTAACAATCAAAGCGCCAATGGGCTTTTTGCATTAACTTTCATGTCTTACGTCCATTATATCCATTTTAAGTTTATAACATGTCCAGTGTTAACAGGTACTCTCCCTAAATCCATAAACCACACTTTTATTACTTTGATACCCAAAGTGAATAATCCTGAAACTGCTGCAGAGTTTAGACCTATCAGTTTATGCAATGTGATTTACAAAATAATTAGCAAAGCTATTGCAAATCGTCTTAAACCCTTTCTAAATTCTATAATTTCAAATGCTCAATGTGCTTTCACTGCTAATAGATTTATCACGGATAATATTTTGATTGCTTTTGAGTCCTTGCATTATATGAAAACCCAAAGCTCGGGACGGGAGGGTTTTATAGCTTTGAAGCTTGATATGAGCAAGGCCTATGACAAAGTGGAATGAAGTTTTTTAGAAAAAATCATGTTGCAAATGGGGTTCTAGGATTCATGGGTGGCCATGGTCATGCAGTGTGTTTCCATAGCAACTTATTATATTCTTTTGAACGGGGAACCAAAAGGGCTTATTAGACCATCTAGAGGCTTGAGGCAAGTTGATCGCCTATCCCCTTTTCTCTTCCTGTTTTGTACCGAAGAGAAATGTTCTTCTCAACAAAGCAGCAGATGATGGGGAGATTAGGGGCTTATCTTTATGTCGCCACGGTCCAAATATTACTCACCTCTTTTTTGCAGATAATTGCCTTCTGTTTTGCAGATTTAATAAAGCAGAATGTCAAAAAATCCAACAACTACTTGATTGGTATAAGGTTGCTTTGGGCCAGTTGGTGAACAAGAACAAAACCACCCTACTCTTTAGCCAAAATACATCGAAGGAGGTCCAATAAGAAATCAAGGGCTTACTAGGGGTGCCGACCATCAAGCATTATGAAAGATATTTGGGCTTGCCATCTTTTGTGGGAAGACAGAAAAAAGCATGCTTCAATCAGATTAAAGAGCGAATTTGGGTAAAAATGCAAGGATGGAAGTAAAAACTACTTTCTCAAGCAGAGAAGGAAGTCATGATTAAGGCGGTGATTCAATCCATTCCTACCAATTCAATGAGTGTGTTTCGATTGCCCATTGGTTTGATTAAGGATATTGAGGCAATGATCCGCACATTTTGGTGGGGAAGCCAAGAAAATACAAGGAAAATGCAGTGGGTAAAGTGAAGTACTTTATGCTCACCAAAGTCTCTTGGGGGCATGGGTTTTCTGGACCTTCGACAATTTAATGATGCACTTCTTGGTAAGCAGGTGTGAAGATTTCTCCATGAGAAGGATACACTGCGGTATAAAGTGTTTAAACCAAAATATTTCCCTCCGGGCAGCATTCTGGATGCAACTATTAATCCTCGGAGTTCCTTTGCATGGAGAAGTATTTTACAAGCAAGGGAGGTCATCCTCAAGGGTGCACGGTGGAGAATAGGAGATGGTGCATCCATTAATATTTGGAATCACCACTGGTTGGACTCCTCAGGGGGTGGTCAAATTATGTCTCCCCAACTTGATTCATCACTGAATACAGTAAAGGATCTTTTCATTCCTCACACAAGAATATGGAACAAGGAACTTATTAATCAGAATTTTTTGACATGGGAGGCTGAGAGCATTCAAAGTATCCTGGTTAGCTACTACCCTATGGAAGATTTGCTTATTTGGCCTTGAACCACGAATGGGAGCTATTCAGTCAAGAGTACCTACTAGCTGCTATCTGCTGAGAACAGAAATTCCCAACCCAATTCATCTGATACAGAATGTTGCAAGCCTTTTGGAATAGTATTTGGAAGTTGAAGATCCCAAACAAAGTCAAACATTTCATGTGGAGAGCTTCAAAGAAGTCTTTACCCAACAAAGGCAATCTGTTTACACGACATATACTTTCTAACAATGTCTGCAGTTTATGCAAAGAACACCCTGAGGATAAAATTCACTGTCTTTGGTCGTGTGATTCGATCAAGTGTATTTGGCTCTCGAATCCTATATTTAGCCTACCTTGAACAAAAATGTTTAAAAGTTTTGGTGATTTGGTTTCAACTGTGTTGGCCGATTCAAGCCTAGCCACTGCTGCTCTATTTTCCATGGTTGCTTGGAGTATTTGGATTAGAAGAAATAAAATAAGGGAGAAGCAACAGGTTTGGGGAGTAGGAGATACAGTCCAACGAGCTCGAGAATTGTTGCAGGAATTTTGGGATGTGCAAGGATGTCCATCTCGGCCTCTTGCTCGGCGCACACAGCAGAAGTGGTCGCGCCTAGGTGCTAGAGTCTATAAGATAAACTTCAATGATGCTATCTTTGAAAGTTCGGCACGAGTGGGTTCGGGAGTCATAGTGAGGGACGCTGAAGGAATGGTCATCGCTGCACTAAGCCAAAACATGAAACTCCCCAGCTCGGTGGACTTGGTTGAAGCCTTGGCAGCTCAGAGAGCAATCCTATTCACTCAAGAGATAAGTGTAGCTCATGTGGTGGTGAAGGGTGATTCAATGAAGGTCATTGCAGCAATCAACAATCCAAAGCAGAACAGGACCTAATGGGGCCATGTAATAGAAGATATTAAACAAGCTAGTGCTTGTTTGCAACTTTGTAGCTTTTGTCATGTCAGTAGGAGGGTAATAGTTTAACCCACTCCCTTGCTAGAAGAGCGGTTTTAACTGCTGATATAGATGTGTGGTTAGAAGAACTACCACCTGACTTGGTTGATGTTTTCCAGTTTGATTTATCTTAATAAAAATGACTTACCTGTTTCTCAAAAACAAAAAAAAATTGGACATGACTATTTTACCAAAAACATAAAAGTGGGACCCACAATCAGCATTGGCTTAACAAGTACCACTTTAATAGGTACCACCGAACCACTATATAGCTACAAAGCAAAAGTCTCTTTTACATTCTCAAAATTTACTTAATGTCATTATTTATTTTACCATTTCATTTTACAACTCACCTAATATCTTAGTTTCTATTTTTACATACAATTAATTAAAATAATTTAACTAAACCAATAAATAATATATAAAATTTAGTTTCTCTTTCTTTTTTTCCATCTCAATACCTTTTTTGTTTCTCTTTTCCTCATTAAAATAATTTTTTTTTTTTTAACATCCTTGTGAATAGTTGGTTCTCATAAATGAGAACCATCTATTCAAGGTTTGTAAAAAAATATAGGGTAAATTTCACAAACCTACCTTGAGGTGTGTGATAATACTAACTAGGTCTAAAACATTTTAAAACCCACCAATTTAGTCCTCAAAAGAAAATTTGGTCCCTAACAGAACAAACACCATTTCTCTTCTTTTGTTCTCTCTTCTCCGAGTTTTCTATCAGAACTCTCTCTCTCTCACTGAACATTAGTCACGGCAAAACCCCATGATCTTGGTCGTTCAGCAACACCACCATGAAAGGGTCATCCCAATTCCCACTGCAAGATTGACATCATCAGCACCGTCAAAGGACTCTCGTCACTCTCTCAAATTGGAACCCACATGGTGGTGGTGCTTTGATCTAGATCTCGCCTTCAACAGACTCTCTCATCCTCTTCATGGTGATGTAGTGGATCACGGCCTAACCCTTAAATTTCAAATTTGGTTAGTGCTACTTATAATATGGTATGCTTTTTGGTTTCTCTTATGAGGTTTACAATTTGGGTTGTGTTGATTTTCTATGTTGTTTGGCTAGAATTTTTGTTGGTTTTTTGCTGGTTTTTTTGCGGCGATGTGGGTATGAACTACGGTGATGTGGATATGAACTACGGTAGTGTGGGTTTGAGAGCTTAATGTGATACCACTCTATCTTTAAAACACCACGTGATTTGGCCAGATTATAACCACAGAAAATGATCTCAAATTCATCATTTTTCCCCTTCTGACATCATTGATGAACCAACTCCAATCTCCTCCATATCCATAGTTGTTGATTTTTTTTTTTTTTTTTTTTAAAGAAAATAGGGATTGGGCATTCGGATGAGAGAGAGAGAGAATAAATCAATTAGGATTTAGGGGTTGGATTCCCTTTCTATCTATGCAACTAGGATATATAGATCCATAGAGTACATAGTTGAAGTTGGATCTCTAATATGGTAATTAGTGCAGCAAGTTTGGATTGTATTCCCTCTAGGGCTGTAAACGAGCCAAGCTCAAGCAAGTAGTGCCTGTTTGAGCTTGGCTCATCAGTAAAAATAAAATACTCAAGCTTGGCTCGAGCTTGAGACAAGCTTAAATATAATGTTTGAACTCGAGCTAGTGGGAAAACCCAAAAACTTGAGCTCATCTTGGCTTGGCTTGATAAATTAATCAAGCCAAGCTCAAGCTTAATATCAAGCTCAAACTCAAGCTCAAGTCAAGCTTTTTAGCTCAAGATCTAACAAAATTGCATTATCAAGTGCTCAAATCTCCAACAATCAAGTAAACAAAAATAAGAAAATAATATACTCATTTGTTCATACTTCTAATTCTACCTATGATTAGCAATTGCTCAAATTAAAGCTTTACATAATTAAATCTACCCATTCCAAACTACATACCAGACTCCATAACCACAATCCACTAATTACAAAGTTAAGTCATTATCAACGAATTTAACCAATAAGATTTTTCTAAGTTATATAGAAATTTCATAAACAACCATAACTTGGAAATCAAAACGATTTTGCAATATCAAACAAACTTCAGTGCAAACAACTATAAAAATATATAGAAAATTTTTAAACATGAAAATTTACCTATGGTGAGAGAAGGCTATGAATGTCTTGGAGGATGGAGGTAGAGAGTCAAATACTACACCAGAACTAGAGCTGTTGTTGGAGCTCTTTGCACACCCACTAGAATCCTTAAATTACATGGTGATTTGGTGAACACCGGACTCTAAATCCTCTTTGCTAGAATCTAACTCTTCCAAATCTAGGACTTGTTCATTTGTTGCAAAGAGTTATAGGGCAGACTTGGTGGAATTTCTTGGCCTCACGAGAGAGAGAGAGAGCTGATCAATTCCAACCTTGAGAATTTGGGGAAAAGAAAGAAACTGATGATAGAGAGAAAGATTGAAGCTTCTCAAAGAAGCTTTGGTCTTTCCAAGAGAGCCTAAGAGTTTTAGGCTGCAGACTGCATAGGACAGACATGGACTCATTGAGTGACAGCCGAGAATTTCAGTTTGAATGAAACTGAATTGGGTTTTTTTTGTTCAATGATAGTTTTGGTAGAGAGAACTCAGAGAAGAAACTAAACTAGTAAACTGACTTGGGTTTTTTTTTTTTTTTTTTTCCCGATGGAAAGACCGAAACTAAACTAGTAAATTAACTAGTAGAGAGAACTCAAATGGAAAGGACACTTAGCATTACTTTTATTTACTTTACTTAGAAAATGACTGAACTAGTAAACTGACAACAAAGGGACACCTAAGGGCTAAGATGGTGAAGTCCAGTTGTATGCACGAAGTACTATTGTACTGGAGAACTCTAGAAGAGTAGAAGTGGAAACTGAAACGTCTAGAAAAAGCATGAACTCCGGTTTTTTGTTTTATTATTATTATTATTATTTTTTTGCTAAAAATGTTTATAAAAAAAAAAAAAAAAAAAAAAAAGGAAAGAAAAAAACTTAAAGTAATGGGTACTAAAAGTGGTCTCATGTGAAAAATTTTATTATTAAAATATGTGTAATGTAAAAATATTTAGTTTATTTAGCAAATATATATCAAGCCTTTTATCAAGTTACACACGAGCTTAAACTTGGCTTGTGTTGTATCGAGCCCGATTGTTCACAAGCTTGTTCACAAATAAATTTTTTTGCTTAGGCTTGGCTTGTTTATCAAACATGCCGAAAACTAAGGCTCAAGCTTGGCTTATTTATAAACAAACAAACATGAACGAGCTTTTTATCGAGCCGAGCTCGAGTTGTTCACAATCAGCTTGGTTCATTTATAGCCCTAATAATTTCCCTCATTTTTTGTTTTGTTTTTTTTTTTTTTTTTTGGTAGAGAGTTTTGAGAGAGAACTTAGAGAATAAAGGAGGAGAGGAACAAGACAGAAGAGAAACGGTGTTTGGTCCATTAGGGACAAAGTTGTCTTTTGAGGATCAAATTGGCAAGTTTTTATTTTGGACCTAGTTGGTATTATCACAAACCTCATGATAGGTTTGTGAAATTTACCCAAAAATATAAAAACCCACCCTTGAATGTGGGGCAATTTGGCCTTGTTGGTTGCTAAAATACAAACTATGGGGAGTTTTACACTTTCAATGCTAGTGCTCTTAGGAAATTTGTTAAGAGCATTCTCATCAAAGGTTTCAAATGCTAAATATGTTATTTTTTAACGTCTGATTCTAAAAAAGCACACTACATTAAGGCTGCTATTCTTGAAAGTTTTAACATCTTAGCTACATTATAATAGAGAGATGCTACGTTTACAACAATTTTATAATATTTTTACAACAAATCACAGGTGGTTAGTTGTTATTAGTTCAAATTTGAAACTAACACTAAGATTACTTTTTTGCCCTAACAATAAAAACCAGTAACAATCTGCCACTTAGGATTTGTTGTAAAAATATTGTAAAAATGTTGTAGACATATCATTTCTCCAGTATAATATCATCTTTGACATCTTACTGTAGCTGAAATCTTTAAAAATATATATTTTATTGTCACTTCAATTAAAATTATGATCACTTCAATTAAAATAAGAATTTATCTCTCATACTCTTTTTCTTTCTTTCAATTAAATAAAAATAAAAATAAATATTTGAATGAATTGGTAAAAAAATAGAAGTTTTGATGTTGGGTGTATTGTAAAGTGATGTGTTAAATGTTTTAAAGTGCATTTTTAAGTTGCTAAATGCTAAAATTTTTAAAACTTTTGATGGTAATGCTCTAATAGAATGTTTTAGAAAACTTTTAATATCAAAAAAATCAATTTTTTTTCTTTTTCCAAAAAAAAATTTCATAAATTAATATTTTAAAGTATTCGTTAATAAGACATTAGTTCCATTAAAAAAAAAAAAAAACATTAGTTAACTTTTTCAAGTTTTTTTTTAATCACGTGGACCTGCAAAATAGTAAGGAAAAAAAAAAGTTTCGGCTTACTCTGATTTTTTTGTTGTTTCTGTTTTGGTTTTTAAGTGAACCTTTCCTCTTACACTTTGTTTAGTCGAAAAAAAAAAGGAGGAGCATTTCTCGTTTATATGTTTGGAAATAAGAAAGGAAAGAAAAAACAAGAAAAGAGAAGAATTCTTTTGGTTGTTTAATTTGCAAAAGGAAAATAAATAAAAGAAAAAATAAGAAGTTAGTTTGGTAGTGAAGTTTGAGTAATATTATTTATATTTTTTTTTAAATACGTGTGAATAAAAAAGTGTATAAAAATATATATTATATTATTTAAATATTAAAAATATGTTATTTAACTAATTTTTCAAACGATTTTTTTTTTTAAAAATATATATTATATTATTTAAATATTAAAAATATGTTATTTAACTAATTTTTCAAACGATTTTTTTTTTTTTGAATTAAAAAAAATGTTCAAGGTTAAATTTTACAGTTGTGTGCTTTTAACTGGATTTTCTCTCCATTCCCACCTGGGTGAAAATGAAAACGCCAAAAACATACAGAAAAGTCTGGTGCGCTTGTCCATTCAGCTAAAAAGTACATTTCCAGCACTTGGCTTGTGCCCACTGTGTCAGGCACTGATTGAGAAGATCATTGCCCATCGGGGTGTGTATGTTGTGGATCTCGAGGTGAGTTTTTTTTTTTTTTATACAATAATTTTAGACCCACTGCTAATATATCAATCATTAAAGATATATGATATCAAGGTGGGATAGGATGGCAATGTAAATCCCCCTCTCAATTCTGCACTTTTTTTTTTCTTTATTCTTTTTTTTCTCTGTAAAATCATTATGAGTATGACGGTTAAAAAATCTGAATTCCCTCTATGAGCTATAATATTCTAAAGCACAAACAATGCCCAAACGAGACCGTAACCAAATTAATGAAGGCTGTTTTGATTAGGGGTAAGTAGGGCCAAATATATTATATTCTACTCTTCTGCCTCACTCTCAAGTATAGAGCTAGAACTTAAAATTAGAGGCGACTTTACTGCTAGTCGTGTGTAGTGACTTCGGCTTCTGACTTTGCTGCTATTTAACTGATGGCTATTTAAAGGGTCAGATTATTTGTTTTGGGTAAAATTTGTTGACTAGACTTAATTTTATTTAGTTTTACTATTAGTAATTTTGTTGTTGGACTAAATTTTTTGGACTTGTATATTTTATTTTAGATTTGGTCTTAAAAATGAGGAAAATGCTAGAACTACAAACTTTTTTACAAATTCCTGATGTAATGAGTGATTATTGGTAAGTAAAAAATAATATAAATGGTAGACCCAAATGCGAGCTAATAAAAATTTGCTATCTTAACAGTCTGTAAAAAATTGTAGAAAAATTTGTAACTATAACAATACTATCTTAAAAGAATTAATGATATTATTAAGGAAGTAAAAGTTTAATTTTATAAAACAAAATTACTAAAATTAGTACCCACATATATAATAATATTTTTTTTTTTTTAAATTGAGAGGGGTGGGGGGGGGGGGGGGAAGTCAAACCATGGCTCCGTCCATGCTCCCCCTTAATCCAAACGGATAAGAAATCCTACGGCTACAAGCTCTCATGCTTGTAAAACCTAAAAGAGTTTTACTAACGCATGCTCTTAGGGAAGGTTTAGTTCGTTGTGATATGTATGTGATGTACATTACGACAATGTAACGTTAAGGTTTTTAGTTTATTTTATTTTTTCTGACATTATCATAATCTGAAATTACAAAATATTTTACATTATCTTAATTTCATCATATTCCTAAACAATGTAATGTTGTATTATTATATTGAGATTACATTAATGTAAAATTACAATAATGTAATATTACAATATAATGTAACATCACGGCGAATCAAACGCCCCCTTAAGGTATACATAAATAAAACAATTTTTGGAACTTTTTATAGGAAAAATGAAAAAATGATTGACTTTTTTGATAGCATTTTTAAATTTTCATAAAAAGTTTCATAAAATGGATGATTAATATATGCCCTAAGGACACAGATTAACTAGACCCAACATAAAATCTTAGTATAGATTAGCTTATGAAAAGACAAAAATGGCAATTAGGTAACGGATGGAAAACCCTTTGTTAGTTAGTTTGACAATAAGCTATATAATGGACCACTAAGGCTTACGGGTTCATTAACAGAACAAGAGACCGACCTTAACGGCTAGTTTGGATGAAGGGGAGTAGAGAGGAGAATATGACATGAGAAAGAAAATTAAAAAATTATTCATGTTCATATAGTGTTGGAAAATCCTTGAAGTCACGGACACAATTCAAGAGGGAAGTTCCAAATTAGAAGAGTCCAAGAAACTTAGAGCATAGTAGGATCAAATGTGTAAGCTCTACTTTAAATAGAAGGCATAAATGTACTTTTGGTCCCTACATTTTGGGCTCATTTCTATTTTAGTCCTTACATTTCTATTTTACCATTTTTAGTCCCTAAAAAGAAAAATGTGTTCCATTTTGGTCCTTACCGTTACTCATTTAACGGAAATTGCTGATGTGACAAACGGAGAGTACTGTTGACACATTAAACACTAACGTGGCCAGTAAAAAAATATTAAAAAATTTTAATTGGCATTAAAAAAAATGCCATGTCAGTTTCTAAATATAAAAAGAATTACTAATCAATTTTAACAAAAGAAAAAAAGAAAAAACATAATTAAAAACAATAAAATACAAGAATTCAGATCTAATTCATTTTAAACAAGAACATAATAATAGATTTAAATATCAACACAAGAACATAAGAGTGCAAACCCAGAACTAAACACAAACTCAAATACAAAGAACACAATAACAAACAAAAACCTAGAAAATCATACAAACCCTTGATTCCCTTTGTCACACCATGACAAAATCAATAACTCTGTTGTAGGAATGGTGATATACATAATATCTAGCCCTGGCTTCTCTCTTGTAGTATCATCCCTTTGACATTGCTAGGATTCGGTGTGAGGAGATTTTGCTTGATGCTATGCTTACTAATAAACTCAAAGGCTGTTCAGAAATTAGTGTACATAAAACTAAAATTAGCTATTTATAAAAAGAAAAAAGCAGAAGCGAAATTTGTATATTCCACAACGCACGTCTAAGGAAAAAAAAAAATTAAAAAAAATGTGCCAACAAATCACGTCCCTTGAAGCCCACAGTTTTGCCTCCAACAATAGAAAGTGTTTTTCTTCTTCTTCAGCTAATGATCGGAGATTGAAAGCTCTAGCAATATAGGATGGGTGGGTGGGGTCAGATTTGAGTTTGTGTTTGGTTGCTTTGTTTGGATTTGAGTTTTCTGGGTTTGCTAAAAATGGATTGCTGGGTTTGTGTTTGTATTCTTGCTAATGTTTGGGTTTGTGTTTGTTGTTTTTGTGTTTGGTTGACAAGAAATGGCAAGAAAATGCTAGAAAATTTGGGCTCTGTTCACAACCCAAAATTAAACCGATCTCCAGCAAACCCAAAAGATCGAGAAAATATACCCACAAGAAAAACAAACCAAAAAACCATCAATCATCAGATCTCAGAGGCCAAAAATTCCAAAACCAAATCTGGCCACCACCACCACTATCTCTCTCTCTAATTTCTCAAATCAACACAAAGAGCCGTGTGCGTTTGTGGGTATGGGTTGGTTTCATGTTGGGGAAGAAAATGAAGAACACATGTTCTGATCTTCGTGCTTTTCCCAAAAATAAAGAAAAAAAATTAATTTAACTATTTTCTTTTCTTTTTTTTTTTCTTTTTTTTAAAGAAGGTTTGAAGTTTTTTTATTATTTTTATTTGATGTGGTTTTTTAAAAATAAAAAATAAAATGCTAAAATGACATATTTTAAATGCCAATTAAATTTTTAAAATATTTTTTTAATGGCCACGTCAGCATTTAATGTGCTAACAGTAAGGACCAAAATGAAACGCATTTTTCATTTTAGGCACTAAAAGCGAGAAAATAGAAATGTATGGACCAAAAAAAAATGACCCCAAAATATAGGGACCAAAATTGCATTTACACCTAAATAGAAATTAAAAATAAAAGGTTTATTCCAATTTAGAAACTTTGATATTAATAGTGAAATTCTTTACGGGTTTGATTCTTTTTTTTTTCTTTTTCTTTTTTTTAGAATAGAAATAAGACTTTCATTTTTCTTTAAATCTCTTATTCAACCATCAAAGACTTTTCCAGTTAAGCTAACTAAAACTCACTTCTACAAGTTTGATTCTAATAAAAGGTTTTTTTTTTTTTTCTTTTTCTTTATATTCGTCCATTGGCTTTTACTCCAAACAAAAAATCATTGGTAAATACTGCACGTTGCTTTACTTGGTGATTTGATTGTTGTGACATGTTAATTGGAAATCAAAGAACATTGTAATTGGTTAACTTAATACAATTAGCTTAATTATGCCAAAATCTTTCAATGAATTCTACATAGTCCTTCCAACCCTCGTCATCCCCATTATTTCAAACTACATCACGTGTGGTGATGACAACAATGGTCAACAATTGATAGCGATCGATGATGAGCAAATGTTGATGATTGAGCAAAGGGTGGCTTAAGGCAACCAATGATCAATAGTTGGTGGTGGCAATCGGTGGTAGACAAATGGTTGACGATAATGGGTGAGTGGCAATGGCTATCGGCAATGTGGGAAGAGTTGGTAGTGACATTATGGGTGCGTTTGTATAAGCGGCTGAAAAGCTATATTTTAAGTTTAAAATGAGCGTTTGTAAAAAAGTTATAAAGAGTTAAGATTGCAAAACAGAGTTTTGGGTTTTAAAAACACTCCTTTAATTTCCCAAAATGCTTAACTAAACAAACCCTATAAAAAACTTGGGAAGGTGGTAATTAGTAGGTACGTACTAATATTTAGCTATGGAGAATGGAAATTAAGCTAATAATCTTTTCCCAAAAAAAAAAAAAAAACAATGTTTTATGCTTTTTGGCATTTTCATTAACCGCTGAAAACTTTTTAGTGACTAAGGTCCCATTTAGTACATGTATTTAAATATATGTTTTCAATTTTTAAATAATAATACATGTATTTTCACACATTTTTTTACTCACACGTATTTCTTAAAAAATTGAAAACTGTTATTTAAACACACGTACCAAATTGGCCCTAATATTTTTCTTTGGGATAAGTAGATAGTTGTGGAGAGGGAGGTGATGTTGAAACTTGGAACCGCAATCATGAGTTACTTAAAAAAAATACCATTATTATTGAACTATTGTTAAAAATAAAGTCTGATTGGAATGTGTAAACTTTGGAGAATGAAAATGTTACTTAGGATGTGTAAAGGGTGAAATGTATTAAGCCTATAGGGAAGATGTATATCCATAAATATACTAATTATTACAACCTTATCCCATAAACTCTACAAGCATTCTAAGGTCCTATATATATGTGGGATTATTTTACTGTTATTGTACACACATCCAAGAGAGATCAAAAGAATTGTGGATGACTACTTGAAAATAAGAGTTTATCAATATATATTTCTTGTTTCTTTCACTTTGTTTTATATATTTCTATCATTTCACAACATGTTATCAGCACGAGCTTCTACCCAATTTTTGGAAAGGAAGTTGTCCTCCCATTGTTCTTCAACCATCAAAGATTATTTGTGTAGTTCTCTCAACTCACTGTAAGTTTTCTTTTTAAGGAATTAGTAATTATCCTATTTGTTTGTCTTTACGTTTTATGATCATAATTTTAGTGATTTTTAATTGATTAAAAATTTTATGAGATTCACGTTATTCTATTGTTATATATTGTTATGAGATGCATGTTATGAGATTCACATTTAATTGATTAAAAATATTTTGTTAAAAAATGGTTTGTGATAAAGCAACTTAATAATAGTTATATTTACCGTGTATGAATCAACTTTGAATATATATGTCTATGTAGCATTCTTTCAATAGAATTTTGTATGATAAAAAAAAATATTTGTTGACTTACGTAATTATATATTTGATATAAATGTCAAACCTTACAAAGCTTGAATTTGTTGCCCTTGACATCTTAGGCAATAATTCCTTAACATGGATCCTTGATACTAAGATTCATCTGGAAGCAATGAATCTTAATGAGATCTATGTTGATGTAATAAATCCTAAAGATATTATTATTGATGGCAACAGAGTATCCCAGAAGGATTGTTTAAAAGAAATAACTTTTATTTGTTATTATTTACATAAAAAATGAGTACTTCACAATAAAAGACCCCTTAGGAGAATCACAAGTTCTAGAAGAACTTGATCATCCTAAAAGCTCAGTATGACTAAAGTTGGAATAAACTAAAGGTGCAAGTGAATTAATCTGGCACTTTAAAATCAGCCTACAATTAAATTAATCTGGCACTTTCATGTTTCGAATGTGCTCCTGTAGTAGCAATATCGAATGCATATGTTCATAAAGTGTTATGAACTAATATTTAATCTTCTAATGGTTGAACAAAATAATGAGATGTTGCTGAAAACCATTGAAGGGCCATGAAATTAAGTGTTATTGGTGTGGTATGGAAGGTCATTAGTCACGTACCTTTCGTACTCCTAAACATTTGGTAGATCTGTACCAAGCCTCCATAAAAGAAAAGGAAAAGGGAATTGAAACGAACTTTGCTAATCATAATGATCCTGAAGATCCTATGAATTATCTTCATTTTTCAAATGGAGTGGATATGACTCATCTTGATGTCTCTGATTTCTTTGAGGACGTTGATGGAAAATTTGATAATTTGATTGGTGATGGAAGTGTCCATACCAATTAATTATTTTTCTTTCATTATATTATGGCATTGTAATAAGTATTTTTATTTTGATATGTTTTATTTATGTTTAAAGTAATAAAGTTTAATTTATGTTTTGCATATATGAAGATGCATGGATCCTACTGATAAAATCAATTCCAAGATGAATAAAGAAGATTTTTGTATAGCAGACAATGCAACAACTCATACAATTCTTAAAAATAAAAAATATTTTAAAATTTTAAAATTATGCAAAGCCAATGTCAATACTATATCAGGTTGATCAAACTTAATTGAAAGCTTTGGAAGAGCGATTATAATGTTGCCAAAGGGCACAAAATTTTGTATTGATGATGCTTTGTATTCTTCTAAATCAAGCAGAAATTTACTCAGCTTTAAGGATATACATTATAATAGTTATTATATTGAAACCAATAACGAAGGCAATGAAGAATTTCTTTATATTACCTCAATAGAATCGGGCCTGAAGCTCATATTAGAAAAAATGTTTATTTTCTCTTTTGGGTTATATTATACTATAATGAGAACAATTGAAACAAATGTTGCAATACGCCAGAAGCATTCGGACCCAAAGGTTTTTATGCTTTGGCATGATCATCTAGGTCATCCAAGATCAATAATGATGCGACGAATTATTGAAAACTCTCACGGACATCCCTTAGAAAACCAAAAGATTCTTTTACCTAATGATTATCCATGTAGTGCATGTTCTCAAGGTAAATTAATTACCAAACCATCACATTCAAAGATTGTTGCTCAGTGTCCATCTTTCTTAGAAAGGATTCAGGGTGATATATGTGGACCAATACACCCACCTTGTAGTCCATTTAAGTATTTTATGGTTTTAATTGATGCATCAACCAGATGGTCACATGTATGTTTACTTTCTACTAGAAATGTTGCATTTGCTAGGCTTCTTGCTCAAATAATTAGGTCGCGAGCACAATTTCCTAATTATCCAATTAGGAAAATTCGTTTAGATAATGCTAGTGAATTCACATCTCAAGCTTTTGATAACTATTGCATGTCAAATGAAATTGATGTTGAACATCCTGTTGCTCATACACATACTCAAAATGGTTTAGCTTAATCACTTATCAAGAGATTTCAAATTATTGCTCGACCTTTGCTTATGAAATCAAAATTACCAGTTTCTGCTTGGGGTTAAGCTATTTTACATGCTGCATCATTAGTTCGCATTAGGCCAAATGGTTATCATAAATTTTCACTATTGCAACTTATACTTGGCCAACAACCAAATATTTTTCACTTGCGCATATTTGGTTGTCTGTATATGTACCTATTGCACCCCCACAATGCACTAAGATGGGTCCTCAACGTAGACTTGGAATTTATTCGGGTTTTGATTCCCCATCTATCATTAGATATCTTGAACCTCTAATTGGTGATGTTTTTAAGGCACGTTTTGAGGATTGTCATTTTAATGAAACAATCTTCCCACCAGTAGGGGGAGAAAAGTCATTGCCTGAAGCACGACGTGAGATTACTTGGAGTATTTCAACGTTATCTCATCTTGATCCTCGTAAAAATCCATGTGAATTGGAAGTTCAAAGGATTATTCATTTGCAAAGAATTGCAAATCAATTACCGGATGTATTCACCGACAATTAAGAAAATAGTGAAATCTCACATTCTAGATGCTAATACTTCAGCACGGATTGAAGTCCCTGTAAGACAATTAGTTAATACAGCAGCAAATGAATCAAAGCTACACCTGAAGTGTGGAAGACCTATCGGTGTTAAATATAAAATTCCTTGGAAGAGAAAAGTACAAGAAAAACAAGTTACAGCCTATAAAGAGGTTATACCCCGGAAACAGGTCACAGAAATAATTGATCTATCAAAAACTTATGAACAAAAATCTCCTGAAAATAAACCACTTGAAGAGTTTTCCCCTGAAGAGGATCAGGTACCTGAAAATAACGAGATCTTAATACATTATGTACATACAGGAGAAATATGGGATAGAAATAAAATTGTTATCGACAACATATTTTCATATAAAGTTACCCTTGATATTACCAGAAGTAATGATAATGAATATGAACCACAAACCGTTGATGAATGTCAACGTAGAAATGATTGGCCAATGTGGAAAGAGGCAATTCAAGCAGAATTAAATTCACTAAGTAAACGTGAAGTTTTTGGACCTGTAGTCCGAACACCTAAGGGTGTAATGTCTGTTGGATACAAATGGGTATTTGTACGTAAACGAAATGAGAAAAATGAAATTATAAAGTACAAAGCGCGACTTGTAGCACGAGGTTTCTCGTAGAGACCTGATATTGATTATGAAGAAACATATGCTCCTGTAATGGACGTAATTACATTCAGATTTTTGATTAGTTTGGTAGCAAAAGAAAATTTGGATATGCGATTAATGGATGTTGTTACAGCATATATGTATGGATCATTAGATAATGATATCTACATGAAAATCCCTGAAGGATATAAAATGCCTGAAACTTATAATCCTACATCTTGAAGTATGTATTTTATCAAGCTACAGAGATCCTTATATGGGTTAAAGCAATCTGAACGCATGTGGTATAATCGCCTTAATGAATATCTTCTGAAAGAAGGATTTGAGAATAATCCAATTTGTCCATGTGTTTTTATCAAAAAATTAGAACCCGGATTTGCTATTGTTGCAGTATATGTTGATGATTTAAATCTTGTTGGGACTCCAGAAGAGTTAACAAAAATAACAAATTGTTTAAAAAATGAATTTGTGATGAAAGATCTTGGTAAGACAAAATTTTGTCTTGGCCTGCGAATTGAACATCTTCCAAATGGAATTCTTGTTCATCAATCAACATACACAGAAAAAGTCCTAAAGCAATTTTATATGGATAAAGCTCATCCTTTGAGCACTCCAATGGTGGGTCAGTCACTTGATGTCAAGAAAGATCTGTTTTGACCACAAGAAGATGATGAAGAAACTCTTGGTCCTGAAGTACCATATCTTAGTGCAATCGGTGCTTTAATGTATCTTGCAAATTACACATGACTTGATATAGCATTTGCAGTTAACTTACTAGCAAGGTATAGTTCTGCACCAACTTGAAGACATTTGAGTGGAATTAAACATATTTTACGTTATCTTCATGGGACTACTGATTTGGGATTATTTTATCCAAATGGATCAAAACCACAGTTAGTTGGATATGCTGATGCAAGTTATCTTTCTAATCCACACAAAGGCCGATCACAAACAGGATATTTATTTACTTATGGAAATACTGCTATTTAATGGAGATCTGTTAAGCAAACAATTTCTGCTACTTCCTCAAATCATGCAGAGATTATCGCAATTCATGAAGCAAGTCGTGAATGTATTTGGTTGAGATCGGTAATTCAACATATTCGTCACAACTGTGGATTATCATCAATCATAAAAAGTCCAACGATATTCTACAAATGTAATGCCGCTTGTATCACTCAAATTAAGGGAGGATATATCAAGGGTGATAGAAACAAGCATATTGCACCAAATTTTTTTTATACACATGAGCTTCAGAAGAGTGGCAATATTGATGTCAAGCAGATACGATCATGTGATAATTTGGCAGATATGTTCACTAAGCCATTACCAACTGCGAATTTTAAGAAGATAGTGCACAACATTGGTATGCGTCGACTTAAGGATATTTGATATACTCATGAAGGGGAGTAAAGTTTCTAATTGATGTATGCTGATTGTACTCTTTTCCCTTCGCTAAGGTTTTTTTCCACTGGGTTTTCCTTTGCAAGGTTTTAATGAGGCAATCTTAAGGCACTAAAAATTATACAAGAATATTGTACTCTTTTTCCTTAACCAAAATTTTTTCCCATGTGGTTTTCTTTGGCAAGGTTTTAATGAGGCATATTCTTAGAAAGTGGTCATCCAAGGGGGAGTGTTAGAAATAAAGTTTGATTGGAATGTGTAAAATTTGGGGAATGAAAAAGTTACTTGGGATGTGTAAATGGTGAAATGTATTAAGCCTATAGGGAGATATATATCCATAAATGTACTCATTATTACAACTTTATCTCCTAAACTCTATAAGCATTCTAAAGTCTTATATATATGTAAGATTACTTTACTGTTATTGTACACACATCCAAGAGAAATCAAAAAAATTGTGGATAACCACTTAAAAATAAGAGTTTATCAATCTATATTTCTTGTTTATTTTATTTTATTTTATATATTTCTATCATTTCACAAGAAATATTCAGTACTTAACCTTTTTTTTTTTTCCTTTCTGGAGATCAGACTATTATGTACGGCCATTATCAATTATTATTTTAGCTGTATACTTGTACTACTATAACCAAAAAAAAAAAAAAAAAAACATGTACGGTTTGGGATTTGGATCCGGTCTAATATGTAGGGTGTAATTACCCCTACTTGCTCATCAATTTTCTTTTGATGTCTTATAAAATATATATATATTTTCTTTTGATGTGTTTGGATAAAGGAAAGAAATTATAGAAGAAAATATAAAAATTTTATCACTCAATTGTTTGGTTTGCATGAGGAAGGGAAAGGAAAAATGCTTACTTTTACCCTTATGCCTTCATTAATGATTGGTCACTAAACTCAAACTCACATTTTAACATTTTAAACAACATTACACATTTTTTCACACGCTTTTTCACCCACACATATTTCAAAAAATTACAAAAAATTTCATTTCAAATTACAAAAATCTTATCTCAAATTACTCTACCAAACACCCTCATGCTAGACACTTGTAATTTTTAAAAAGTGTTAAGGACATATTAATCATTTGCATTATAAAGTGGTGGACCCTAAAAATTTATTTCCATCCCTTCTTGCCATTTCCGCCCAGATTGGGCTGATACAAAAATAGTGAGGTCCATCAGTCCATGGAAGAAGAATCACTCCAACTCATCAACTTTTCTTTTCTCTTGAACAACCAAACAGTAAATATGATTTACCGTCATTGCTTTTCTCTTCTTTCCTCTTACCTTCCCCCTTTCCAAAACAGTGCTAATCTCAATCTATAGTACGATTCTCACCGTTCCGTACTTTCCCCGACATGAAGTCAGACTCGCAGGTGATTTACTTTGTACGAAGGTAAACTCTCTTTACGGTGATCATCGATCAAGTTGTTCTGTATATATCGTCAAAAAACACATCTACTGTATCTTATCGAATAGATAATTGAACCCATTTATAAATAATATATTTATAGATAAGATATTTGACAAATGAAGCAGAATATATATACCGAGTACATATATATACACACGTAATTTTAAAAAATATTTAAAAATATATTTTCGTAGTGAAGAAGTGTGGTAGAGACATATAGTTAATATCACAATTTGGCAAATGAAACAGAATATATATACCGACGTAAAAGTATATGATATTAATATTATTACATTTTATTAAGAATATTGGTCAAATTTTTATTCTGTGAATAGAAATTCTGTTTTTGAAAGTGCAAAACAGATATTATTATTAAAAGCTAAGCCACAACACTGCATGGAGACCAACACTAGTATTGTGCATAGTTAAACTTCAAGCGCCTTCGTATACCTCCATTACTTATCTCCTTCTCAGTCGGTAGCACCCAACCAGTGATCGAGGGCTCTCACAAACTAAGAACCATGGTGGTAGCTGAAACCAATAAACCACACGTTGCAGTCCTCTCAAGTCCAGGCATGGGCCACATCATCCCTCTCCTCGAGCTCTCCAAGTGCCTCGTCATCGACCATGGCATCCATGTGAGCTTCCTCAACATCACTACCGAAGCTTCCACAGCCCAAATCCAACTCCTCCACTCACCAACACTCCCTCTTGGCCTCGATGTTATAGACATCCCAGCTGTTGATATTTCAGCTTTGGTCAGCGACGACACTCCCATCGTCGCCAGGTTATCTGTCAACGTAGAGGAAAGCCTGAAGCCTCTAAAGTCTATCCTCATCGAGCTAGGCAAGCCACAGGCTCTATTCATTGATCTTTTCTGTACCCAAGCTTTCGATGTCTGCAAAGAGCTTTCTATCCCCACCTACACTTTCTTCACTCCTTCCACTTCTTTCCTTGCTTTCTGTTTGTATCTTCCAACACTGGACCATGAGGTCGAGTGCGAGTTTATTGACCTTCCTGAACCAGTTCAGGTCCCAGGTTGCTCCCCGGTTCGAACCGAGGACTTGCTAGACCAGGTTCGGAACCGAAAGATTGACGAGTACAAGTGGTTCTTTTTCCATACCAGCCGTTTGCCTATGTCAGATGGTATTTTGTTAAACTCGTGGGAGGATTTTGAACCCACATCGCTTAAAGCTATAAGAGAGCAACCATTTTATAAGCAGATTCCTACACCACCTGTTTTCCCTGCTGGTCCGCTTATAAAACACGACAAGCCTGAACTAGACGATGAGTGTTTAGCTTGGCTAGACAAACAACCATTAAATTCTGTTCTTTTTGTGGCACTTGGAAGTGGGGGGACTCTCTCAGCTGCACAACTCACAGAGTTGGCTTGGGGTTTGGAACTGAGTCAACAAAGGTTTATATTAGTGGCTCGTAAGCCAACTGATGCGAGTGCTTCAGCTACATTTTTCAATGTGGGTGAAGATATTAACGTTAATTATCCAAAGGCTTATTTGCCTGATGGATTTTTAAAGAGGACAAAGGAGGTGGGTTTGGTGGTTCCGACTTGGGCACCACAAGTTTCAGTGCTTCAACACCCATCAACTGGTGCTTTTTTGTCTCACTGTGGTTGGAACTCGACGCTGGAGAGCATGACTCACGGTGTCCCTATGATTGCGTGGCCTCTTTATGCAGAGCAGAGAATGAATGCAACGATGTTGGTTGAAGAGGTTGGTGTGGCTGTTAAGCCAGTGGGAATACCAGGAAAAGGAGTGGTTGATAGAGAGGAAATTGAGAGGGTTGTGAGGTTGGTGTTAGAGGGTGAAGAAGGGAACGTGATGACGCGTAAGGCAAGAGAGCTGAAAGTGAGTGCAGAGAAAGCGTTGGAATTTGGTGGCTCTTCTCATCAGTCACTTTCCAGTGTCATCAAAGAATGGAAGATTGAGAATGAAATCTCAGTCTAATTAAAATTAGTATCGGCACACGTTATTAAATTCATTTTTAGAAAAGTTTTGTTAGAAATTGAAAAAATTGTCTAAATTATTTCAATTTTCGATAAATTTTTTCTAAAATTGGTTTATTATTGTATGACTATGGCGCACATTAAAATTAAGTTTGTATTAAAAAAGAAAAAAAAGGTCTAAGTAGTAATGTCAAGTGTGTTGTACTGTTTTAGAGTATNAAAAAAGCCCCTTAAATCTGTAAGTCGATAAAAATACACCCTAAACCTAAAAAATTATCAAAATCCCCCGTAAAACTAAAAAATGACCAAAATACTCCCTAAACATAAAAAATGACCAAAATACCCATAAACCTAAAAAATGACTAAGATACCCCAAACCCCTATTTTGGTAATTTTAGAGGCTTCGAGTGTATTTTGTTCATCTTATAGGATTAGTTGTATGTTGGTCATTTTAGATATTTTGAGGGGTATTTTGGTCGTTTTATAGGTTTAGAGGTATTTTGGTCGTTTTAGACGTTTCAAAGTATTTTTGGAAATTTTAGAGGTTTCACGTTGTTTGTGGCCATTTTAGCGGTTTTGGGTTTATTTGGGTCATTTCAAAGGTTTAAGGGTATTTTCATCACTTTAGAGGTTTGAGGGTATTTTGGTCATTTTTTAGGTTTAAGAGATATTTTGGTCACTTTTTAGGTTTCGGGGTTATTTTTGTCAATTTTTAGACTTCGGGTTATTTTGGTCATTTTTTGGTTCCAGGGTTATTTTGGTCATTTTTAGGTTTCTAGGTTATTTTGATCAATTTTTAGGCTTCGGGGTTATTTTGGCTAATTTTTAGGTTTCGAGGATATTTTAATCATTTTTAAGGTTTCGAGGGTATTTTGGTCATTTTTTAGGTTTTAAGGGTTATTTTGGTTATTTTTTAGGCCTCGGGGTTATTTTGGCCATTTTTTTAGGTTTCGGAGGTATTTTGGTCATTTTTAGGTTTCTGGGGTATTTTGGTCATTTTTTGGATTTCAGGGGTATTTTGGTCATTTTTAGGTTTCGGCGGTATTTTGGTAATTTTTTGGGTTTTAGGAGTATTTTGGTCATTTTTAGGTTTCGGGGGTATTTTGGTCATTTTTAGGTTTCTGGGGTATTTTGGTCATTTTTGGTTTTAGGAGTATTTTGGTCATTTTTTGGGTTTCAGGGGTATTTTGGTCATTTTTAGGTTTTGGGGTATTTTGGTTATTTTTGGGTTTCGGGGTATTTTGGTCGTTTTTTAGATTTCAGGGTATTTTGGTCATTTTTTTGGTTTTAGGGGTATTTTGGTCATTTTTAGGTTTCGGGGTATTTTGGTCTTTTTTTGGGTTTCAGGGTATTTTGGTCATTTTTTGGATTTCAGGGGTATTTTGGTCATTTTTAAGTTTTGGGGTATTTTGGTCATTTTTTGGGTTTTAGGAGTATTTTGGTCATTTTTAGGTTTCGGGGGTATTTTGGTCTTTTTTTGAGTTTCGGGAGTATTTTGGTCTTCTTTTGGGGTTTCGAAGTATTTTGGTCATTTTTTGGGTTTAGGTGTTATTTTGGTCATTTTTTAGGTTGAGGGGGTATTTTGGTAATTTTAGTAGTTTTGGGTTGGGTAATTGGGTACCCAATTAAAACCCAATAAACATTAGTGTTAATTGGGTTTAATTGGGTTAATACCCATTTAACCCAACTAATAATTGGGTGGGTTTGGGTCTATTTTAAGTGGGTGGGTTTGGGTGGGCAAATGGGTTTGGGTTGATTTTGCCACCCCTATTTAAAACATAAAAAACGGATGTATATTGTTAAATTAACTGTGTTAGAATCATTATCCTTTTCACTTATGTAATTATTCACTTTTCAAATTATGATTACCTTTGTGGAACCATCCTGTTGGTTCACATAAAACACATAGTGGTCCTTATTTCTTAGGCTCTGTCTTCCTTGATACATCCAAATTTCTACTCTATCCTCGAAATGCTAATCCTCGTAGCGAATTTTTATGCTTCTGTTTGAACTTTGAAGGCCACTGAATCAGGATGCTTGCGTAACGAATTTCAAGGTATATAAGTGCATGTTTGACAAATTGACAGGGCCATTGTGTGATGGATCTGAATAGAATGCGACAGCCATGACCACTGCACCGTATATGCATTATGTAATAGCATATTTGATGATTAAGGTTGAAAGTTAAAAAATTACTTTTAATTTTAATATTTAAATAAAAACTAAAATCAAAATAAAAGCTTTTAATTTTTAACTTTTTTACCATTTTACCTTCTCAATTTATTTTTTCTTCTCACAATTGCATAGTAGCAATTATACTGAATCTCAGGGCATTCTGGCCTTTTGCCCTTAATTTTAAAAAAATTTAGCAATATGCCCCTGTTTTGAAACTATATAGGTTCGTGCCCCTGTTTCGATACTCGATAACCTTAAAATCGAGTTACTTAAAGTACTCGATTGGTTTAAAATCGAGTTATGCCTGATCAAACTTAAAAAAAAAAAAAAAAAAAAAAAAAAAAAAGAAAAGAAAAAATGCATGAAACTCGATTAAATGGAAATCGAGTTCCAAAACGCCACTATAGGTATAAAAACGCCGCTATAGGGCCACTGAATGCGGTATTCAGACTTATAAAAAAAATTTTCCAGAAAAACGCTACTATAGGTATTAAAAAACGCCGCTATAGGGCCACTGAACTTGGTATTCAGACTTATAAAAAAATTTTCCCAGATAAACGCCACCATAGAGCTTAAAAACGTCACTATAGGGATTAAAAAACGCCACTATAGGACCCTGAACTTTTATCTTATAAAAATTTACATGAAACTCGAGTTCCTAGAGCTCGAGTTCTATGCAAATTTTTTTTTTTTTTTTTGAGTTTGATCGGGCATAACTCGATTTTAAACCAATCGAGTTTCGCGTTGAAACTCGATTTTAAACCAATCGAGTTTCGCGTTGAAACTTGATTTTATGGTAATCGAGTATCGAAATAGGGGCACGAACCTATATAGTTTCAAAACAATGACATATTGCTAAATTTTTTTAAAATTAAGGGCAAAAGGCCAGAATGTCCCTGAATCTCAATGTAATGTATAAAAAGTAGACAGTCCGACAACATGAAAAAGTTAGTTGCCAATCTAGATATGGGATCTATTGGTTGTCATACTAGACAATCCTAGGCAAGGCAATAGCATCAATTTGCAGCATGCCTAACATATGATTAAAATATAAAAATATCATCACATGCCAAAATGGCCGAAATCGCTCCTATCAGAATCAATTAACTTCCCGCCAATTACCATGTTTGATAGTTGTTAAACATCCTTTACGAAATGCCAATATCTTCCATTAATGGCTCATTTACCATGTTTGATAGTCTCTGCTTTTGGAGTCGCCTTACTTCCGATTCGATTCATATGCACCTAACCCCATATTAGGATTTTTTTTTTCTTGTGGTAAAAAAAAAAAAAAAAAAAAAAAAAAAAAAAAAAAAAAAAGAAACTCACCGGCCAGTTAACCAAACTATCATATCAAATTCACGTCTTTGTTTTCCTTTTAAGGTTGGTCACTACTCACTAGGTTGGGTCAGTTCACTTTCCTGGTCTGTTTAACTTATTGCTAAAAACAAAAAGGGTTGAGCTGGATTGCTGGTTGTTACTCTGAGAAGGCTCCCACCTTCTACTTTTTCTCTAGCTATAAAAAGAAGTGATTCATTTTGTCTTTCCAATTCACAGAGACAGAAAATGGAGGCCAATTATAAAAATGAGGCTGAAGTTGAATCTGTTTACAATCGGCAAAGTGAAGTAAAAGCTTTCGATGATTCAAGAGCTGGTGTCAAGGGACTCATTGATACCGGGGTGTCGAAAATCCCACGCATGTTTATCAATCAGCAACATGATCTGGATGATAATTCTGGTTGCAGTGACTCTCAGTTCAGTATCCCAATAATCGACCTCAATGGCATCGAAAAGGAGGCAAATATCCGTGCTGAGATTGTTGACAACGTCCGTAATGCATGTGAGAAGTGGGGTTTCTTTCAAGTGACCAATCATGGAATTCCTGCGAGTGTTCTGGATGAAATAATCAATGGCATTAGAAGATTTCATGACAGGATGCTGAAGTGAAAAAAAGTTCTATACGTGAAACGTCTAAAACGACCAAAATACCTCTAAACCTATAAAACGACCAAAATACCCCTCAAAATATCTAAAATGACCAACATACAACTAATCCTATAAGATGAACAAAATACACTCGAAGCCTCTAAAATTACCAAAATAGGGGTTTGGGGTATCTTAGTCATTTTTTAGGTTTATGGGTATTTTGGTCATTTTTTATGTTTAGGGAGTATTTTGGTCATTTTTTAGTTTTACGGGGGATTTTGATAATTTTTTAGGTTTAGGGTGTATTTTTATCGACTTACAGATTTAAGGGGCTTTTTTGTCATTTTATAGGTTTCGGGGAATTTTGGTCATTTTTTAGGTTTCGAGGATATTTTAGTCATTTTAAGTTTTAGGGGTTATTTTGCTTGTATTTAGGTTTCAGGGGTATTTTGGTCATTTTTTAGGTTTCAGGGGGTATTTCAATTAATTTTTAGGTTTCGAAGGTATATTGATTATTTTTTAGGTTTAGGGGCTATTTTGGTCATTTTTAGGTTTAGGGGCTATTTTGGTCATTTTTAGGTTTCTAGGTTATTTTGGTCAATTTTTAGACTTCGTGGTTATTTTGGCCATTTTTTAAGTTTCGGGAGTATTTTGGTCATTTTTAGTTTTCAAGGTTATTTTGGTCAATTTTTAGGTTTCGAGGTTATTTTGGCCATTTTCTAGGTTTCAGAGGTATTTTAGTAATTTTTTAGGTTTTGGAGGTATTTTGGACATTTTTTGGGTTTAGGGGGTATTTTGGTCATTTTTAGGTTTAGGGGCTATTTTGGTCAATTTTAGGTTTCTAGGTTATTTTGGTCTATTTTTAGACTTCGTGGTTATTTTGGCCATTTTTGAAGTTTCGGGAGTATTTTGGTCATTTTTAGTTTTTAGAGTTATTTTGGTCAATTTTTAGGCTTTGAGGTTATTTTGGCCATTTTTTAGGTTTCACAGGTATTTTAGTAATTTTTTAGGTTTTGGAGGTATTTTGGACATTTGTTGGGTTTATGGGGTATTTTGGTCATTTTTAGGTTTTGGGGGTATTTTGGTCATTTTTTGGGTTTCAGGGGTATTTTGGTCATTTTATGGGTTTTGGGGGTATTTTGATCATTTTTAGGTTTCAGGGGTATTTTGGTCATTTTTTGGGTTCCTGGGATATTTTGGTAATTTTTAGATTTCGGGGGTATTTTCGTCATTTTTTAGTTTTGGGGATATTTTGGTAATTTTATGGGTTTTGAGGGTATTTTGGTAATTTTTAGGTTTCAGGAGTATTTTGGTCATTTTTTGGGTTTTAGGGGTATTTTGGTCATTTTGTAGGTTTTGAGATTATTTTTGTAATTTTTAGGTTTTGAGGGTATTTTGGTCATTTTTTAGGTTCTAGGGGGTATTTTGGTCATTTTCTGGGTTTCAGGGGTATTTTGGTCATTTTTTAGGTTTTGGAGGGTATTTTGGTAATTTTAAGGTTTTGGGGATATTTTGGTCATTTTTTAGGTTCTAGGAGGTATTTTGGTAATTTTTGGCTTTCAGGGGTATTTTGGTCATTTTTTGGGTTTTGGGGGTATTTTGGTCATTTTTTGGATTTCGGAGGTATTTTGGTCATTTTTTTGGGTTTTGGGGGTACTTTGGTAATTTTCAGGTTTTGGGGGCATTTTGGTCATTTTTGAAGATTTTAGAGTACTTTGGCCATTTTCACTTTAGTGGCATTTTGGTAATTTTGATAATTGGGTAATTGGGTGGGTTGGGGTTTACCCATAATAATTGGGTTGGGTTGGATTTGGGTTATAAAGAATTAGTTAAATGGGTTTTAAATGGGTAAATGGGTTTTACATACCCAACCCAATTATGCCCACCCCAAACTCACCCAAACCCGCCCATTTGCCACCCCTAGTTTTAAATGTGGACATCACACTTTTGCGTTTAAAAGTAAGGACCACTATGTATTGTGTGGACCAACACGATAGTTTCAATGCGAATCATAACTTGATACATGAATAATGACATAAGTGAAAGGGTAATGATCCTCACAAAACTGATTTGACATCTTCCAGACACATTCGCTTTCCATGATTTAAATGTATACATCACATTTTTTGCATTTAAAATGTACATATATCAGAGTGCATACAATTGTGGAGGGAAAATATTTGAACTACAAATTGTTTTACAAAATGTTAATGTGGTTAATGGTTATTGGTAAGTGAAAAAATAATATCAATGATAGACCCAAATGAGAACTAATAAAAATTTGACACACTACCTATTTGTAAAACTATTGTAAAATAATTTATAACTATAGCATTACTCCTTGTAGATATTATGTGTACATGAAAAATGAGTGTGAGAGAATAATTATGGTAAGTAGAACTGTAATGATTCTCTCATAACATATTTCACCTTTACCTAGAGGTGGCTCCAAGTGTTAATCAAGGTGGTCACATGACCACCCTTGACCTGAAAATTTATATACATACGTACATACATACATACATACATATATATATATATATACACCTTAAAAAATTGATTTTTAAATTAAAATAGGTAATTGGCCACCCTAGAGAGAGAGAGAGAGAGAGAGAGAGAGAAACAAACAAACAAACAAACAAACTAACTAACTAACTAACTAACTAAACACCCTAAATAAAAATTTGAACCCATTAAAAATAAAGTTCAACCTCTCCAAAATTTTGGTTTGTTGAAAGTTGAACAAAAAAATTGCGAGAAATGCTATGTTCACAACATTTTTACAACACTTACATAACAAATCCTAAGTAACAGATTGTTACTAGTGGATAAAAAAATAATTTCAATTGTAAATTCAAATTAGACACAGTTAAATACTGATCACCTAGGCTTTGTTATGAAAGTGATGCGAAAATGTTGTGAACGTTGCACTTCCTAAAAATTATCCAAACAAACAAAAATTAGCCTAAAATCCCACATCAAGCTTTAATTGTGTTTTCAAATGACATATTTTAAAATCTCTATTTTTTTTAATAAAAAAATGCACACTTTTCAAATAGTTAGTATGTTAATGTTTGCTTTAGTCTTCAGTCAAATTTGTTGGATTTATGCGATACATTTTTTCAAAAAGAGCATTTTGTTTATATTGTTACTTCTTTAGCCAATATGTTGATAATTGAATGAGAGATTAGTAGTTTAATGATTTTTTGGTTGTGAATTTTGAAAAAAAAAATGTAACTTGATGATGCTAAAAATATCGCCAATGAGCCCCACAATGCTCGCACAATTGAAACGCCACCTGCACAAAGAAAAGAAAAGACCTAACAAAGAGCACCGGTGTGGCGCCGGCCAAATACCCTCCAAAGGTCAAGTTAGAACCTTTTACAATTCTAGAATACTAGAAAGGGTGTAATTATGCGTACCTTGATTTGTGAGGGTATTATGGCTTTTATAGTAGTAGAGGGTTGACCATCTCTTCCTTTAGGCTAGAAGTCCTTTCCTTATAGGAATCCTAATAAGCATATATTACGGAATCCTTCCCTTGTAGGATACTAACATTAAGCATGGGATACAAGCCATTTCCTTATATATTCATGCGTGGTGACCAAGCCAAAGTTTCACTAAGACCGTCAGCTTCAGGATCGTCAACTTTCTTTATTCCCTTCAGCCATAACAACGTCAACTTCTTGATGGTGTTACCTCCTGAGTGAGCTTACTTTCTTCCTATTAAGTCACTATCCGTCAGTTTTTTGAGTCTTCAGCTTCTCTCATAGTTTACCCCGTCAGTTTAAGCCGTAGGACCTACTCTATGATCAAAGCCAACGGGCTAAATCCAGAGCACCTTGCGTGCTATAATTTTACTTATCAGTTGCCCTCTACTCCATATCTCCGTCAGCTTAAACTGACGGGTTAAGGAGTTATATTTTTTTCTACTAACTTTTACCTTGGCTAAGAGAGAGGAAATAATTTAAGGGCGATTCCTCGAGCAGTCAGTATTAAATGCTCGGACATGTGGCACATTCTGGTTGGCTCTGCTTCTGGACGAGGGCGTCGCTTCGTCTTCTATGCATTTACACCTTTATATATAACCCACCTCTTCCCCTTATTTTTCCTATATCATTTTCACTGATTCTTAGAGAGAAAACTCATTGCCTTTGCTCCATCAATTCTCCTACATCGTCGCTTACGTTGCTGCCGTCGTTTCCAAAACTATCACTCGCTTTAAGAAGCTCGTAAGTCCTTTTCTTTCTTTGTACATGCTTTATTTCGATTAACTTTTCTATAGCAAGGTCGTCATCCTACGTGCTTAGAATAAATCCATCACTTGTAGATAGTCAGATGTCAAGTGACGGGTCGAGTGATCAGTCATCAGTCCGCAATGGAGCGGGCTACGACGAGGTATTTGGTTCAGGTGATGAGTTCGGGAGCTTTTCCTGGTCTTCAGAGAAAGGGATATCAGCCCAATCTCCTGACGAGAAGGTAGGGAGTCACGAAGACGAAGGTCAGGAAGAGGTAATAGGTGAGGAGGGTGAAGTTGAGGTGGGAGAAGAGAGGGATAGAGACGGAGATGAAAGTGACGAGGAGTCCTGTGAGGGAACTTCAGGAAGTCCTGGAGGTAGCCGTCCCTTCATCCTTCCAGAGGAATGGGTCGTCAATAAATTTTTACCAAAATGAGTGATAAGGTTTTCAAAGAGTTGCGCATTCGTTTCCAAATCCCAGACCACATCCCTATCCGTCTCCCCAAGGAAAATGAAAAGTGCTATACGGGGAGAACCGCAGACGTTGGTATGTATGATGTCATGTTCGCCGCGGGGCTTAGACTACCCCTGACGGCCTTACATCGTCAGCTGGCTGATTTTCTAGGGTTATCCATCAGCTAGATTGCTCCAAATTCATAGAGGATCTTTATAAGTTCTGAGGTCTTATGGGGTCGTCTGAGTGGAGGACACCGTCAACTTTCTTTAGATGAATTCTCTATTGCTATAGACCCAAGCACCTTGCTTCTTCCAAGGGGATGTACCATTTTGCCGTCAGGGAGAGGAAGTTGAGATTAGTGTCTGAGATGCCAGATTCAAATAGAGATTGGAAAAGTAGGTTCTTTTTTGTTAAAGGAACGGATTGGGTGTGCCGTCAGGAAGAGTGGGGGACAATGCCCCATGGTTATTTTGATAACACTTGGGCTTTTGTCGTAGATTCATGTTCTAGCCATCTGCTTTTAACCCCGTCGGTATTTACATATATTTATTATTATTATTTTGAAGTGTCTTGACGTCGTCAACTTGTTTTTTCCTCAGCCAATACTCGCCCACTTATCACTAAAGAGCAAAGGGATTTTATCCATCGGGTTCTAGAGATTTCGTTGGGGGAATGAAAGTGCCAGGACTTAATAACTCTCGACACTCTTCACGCATGCTGTGGGGGTCCTGAACCGACGCCATAAACCCATAACTTAGAAAAATTTTCTCGCCGTCGTGAGTATATATTATTATTATTATTATTATTTATTTATTTTTGTTCTCTGATATAGGTGGCCCCGTCACTTTTAGCTCCAGCCGTCACTTTCTATACATGTCTGTTACCTTGCAGAGACGGAGTCAGCTAAGCAACGGATAAGGGTGGCTGCTGCCCGTCAGAAGGAGGAGAAGAGGGCCAAGGGGGAGTTGACATCTTCGTCAGCTCCCAAAGCCGTCACTAAAGGTTTGTCGAAGAGGAAGACCGATGGGAAAAATGCCCGTCCACACAAGAAGGTGGCCGTCACTCCTTGGGACGAGCCCCTAGAGAAGTCACCCCCCAAATTAGGCCATGGGGCTGGAAAGGGGGTGATGACTCCTTTTGGTCCGGTCCTTGAGGGGCCCCGTTGCCTACTAACGCACAAGGATTATGCCATCGAAGAAGTGGAATCGCTCATAAAACCGACGGATATAGATCCTTGTGCTCAGTTGGGATTTTTGACACCCCGGCATCAATGAGTCCCTTGACACCAGCTCTTGAATCATCGAAAGCTTTTACTTCACTTTGCCGATTGTAAACAGATTCAACTTCAGCCTCATTTTTATAAGTGGCCCCCATTTTCTGTCTCTGTGAATTGGAAAGACAAAATGAATCACTTCTTTTTATAGCTAGAGAAAAAGTAGAAGGTGGGAACCTTCTCAGAGTAACAACCAGCAATCCAGCTCAACCCTTTTTGTTTCTAGCAATAAGTTAAACAGACCAGGAAAGTGAACTGACCCAACCTAGTGAGTAGTGACCAACCTTAAAAGGAAAACAAAGACGTGTGAATTTGATATGATAGTTTGGTTAACTGGCCGGTGAGTTTCTTTTTTTTTTTTTTTTTTTTTTTTTTTTTTTTTTTTTTTTTTTTTAAAAAATTTAAAATTCAATTTTTAAGGTGTATATATATATATATATATATGTATGTATGTATGTATGTATATAAATTTTCAGGTCAAGGGAGGTCATGTGACCACCTTGATTAAACACTTGGAGCCACCTCTAGGTAAAGGTGAAATATGTTATCAGAGAATCATTACAGTTCTACTTACCATAATTATTCTCTCACACTCATTTTTCATGTACATACAATATCTACAAGGAGTAATGCTATAGTTATAAATTATTTTACAATAGTTTTACAAATAGTTGGAGTATCAAATTTCTATTAGTTCTCATTTGGGTCTACTATTGATATTATTTTTTCACTTACCAATAACCATTTACCACATTAACATTTTGTAAAAAATTTGTATTTCTAATATTTTCCCTCCACAATCGTATGCACTTTGATGTATGTACAAATTAAATGCAAAAAATGTGATGTATACTTTAAATCATGGAAAGCGAATGTGTCTGGAAGATGTAAATCAGTTTTGTCAGAATCATTACCCTTTCACTTATGTCATTATTCATGTATCAAGTTATGATTCGCTTTGAAACTATCGTGTTGGTCCACACAATACATAGTGGTCCTTACTTTTAAATGCAAAAGTGTGATGTCCACATTTAAAACATGAAAAACGGATGTATATTGTTAAATTAACTGTGCTAGAATCATTATCCTTTTCAGTTATGTAATTATTCACTTTTCAAATTATGATTACCTTTGTGGAACCGTCCTGTTGGTTCACATAAAACACATAGTGGTCCTTACTTCTTAGACTCTGTCTTCCTTGATACATCCAAATTTCTACTCTATCCTCGAAATGCTAATCCTCGTTGCGAATTTCTATGCTTCTGTTTGAACTTTGAAGGCCACTGAATCAGGATGCTTGCGTAAGGAATTTCATGGTATATAAGTGCATGTTTGACAAATTGACAGGGCCATTGTGTGATGGATCTGAATAGAACGCGACAGCCATGACCATTGCACCGTATATGTATTATGTAATAGCATATTTGATGATTAAGATTGAAAGTGAAAAATTATTTTTATTTTAGTATTTAAATAAAAACTAAAATCAAATAAAAACTTTTAATTTTTAACTTTTTTACCATTTTACCTTCTCAATTTATTTTTTCTTCTCACAATTGCATAGTAGCAATTATACTGAATCTCAATCCATTCGTGTAATGTATAAAAAGTAGATAGTCCGACAACTTGAAAAAGTTAGTTGCCAATCTAGATATGGGATCTATTGGTTGTCATACTAGACAATCCTAGGCAAGGCAATAGAATCAATTTGCAGCATGCCTAACATATGATTAAAATATAAAAATATCATCACATGCCAAAATGGCCGAAATCGCTCCTATCAGAATCAATTAACTTCACCTGCCAATTACCATGTTTGATGGTTCTTAAACATCCTTTACGAAATGCCAATATCTTCCATTAATGGCTCATTTACCATGTTTGATAGTCTCTGCTTTTGGAGTCGCCTTACTTCCAATTCGATTCATATGCACCTAACCCCGTATTAGGATTTTTTTTTTTTCTTGTGGTAAAAAAAAGAAAAAAAAAGAAAANAGATCAAGATTCGAGATTCACCATTTAGTTTGGATCCCCTTAAGGTATTCTCCAGACTTCATCAAGGCTTTCTTTCAAAGTACAGATAAACTCTCACAAGTATGTCTTGAATTTGAAATTACATCGGGTCACCCATCCAACTACCATTCCCCTTTCAGTGCCGAACATTCCAACCTACCATTCCCCTTTCGGTGCCAAACATTCCCACCTACCATTCTTCATCTCTCTCACCTACCATTCTCATTCTCTATCGATCTCTAACCTACCATTCTCATCCACCGGTCTCACCAAAATTTCACATCCGCCATTCTCAACTACCCATCCACCATTCTTCATCTCTTCGCTATAAATAGAAGGGCCGGATTCATGAAGAACTCATCCAGAAAAACACACTGAGTCATAAATGAAGATTCGCTTCTTTCAAATTTTTAAGTCCTCTTTCTCACAGCCATTTCTCACTATGTCTTCATCATTCTTAACACTCAGCAACCAATATCACTTCACAATCAGTTTGAAATCAACCCTCTCATGATTCGGTAGAAACCCTCTTCACAGCATCATTGTAGTTTTGAGATCCAAACAAATTTTGTTTCCCCACCTAACGACCACAGTTGTCCATAAAATTATTCATAACAAGGCCTGCATTGTGGTTCCATGCTTCTTCAGATTTGGTTGGCCAGGAAATCCAAGTCCAGCAGAGACACCTGTTCCTAACCTCAGGGCTCCTGTAGTCTCTCTCCAATTGTTTGGCCTTCCAACAGAAGCAGTGGTTCGGAACAAACAGCAACTTAGCTGGTTTTTAGGACCAGAATCACAAGTTAGCTCCATCTTTCATTTTTCTGTGCCTTTTCAACAAGTAGCAGTAAGTGAAGATGGTAAAAAGTGTTGGGGTATCCTACAAATTGTTTTCCATCCAACACTTGAAACGACCTCTGGGGCACCAGTTCATCAGAGTTCAGCTTTTAGGGCTGGTAAATGGTTGTTAAAACCATATTCCATGTTCCCATCGGCGTGGGATCCAGAGGTCATCGTTGCTGGTACCTCAAAACACACTTTCTGGAATTACTCCAACTTAAATTCAACTTGAAGTATTTCAGAATGAACTTTTCTGAAATTACTTCAACTTAACGTCTGTCAGTATGGTCCCATTACGCATGCACATTCAATGACCTACTGTCAGAACCCATGCAAACATACAGCCATCCCATTTTCAAAGGTGTATCTCCTAGAAGCACCTACACCAGAGGGTTCCCGACATACAGGATCAGAACCATGGTGGCGTATGTTTCACCCATTCGCTTTGCTTCATTCCCGTCTTTTTCACCACCAACACCGTCATCTCTAGAATCCATAAGCTTCTGAAATTACCTCAACCTGGGTAAAACGATGACGCAAGCGCACTCAACCACTTTCCCACATGGCCTCGCCGTAATCCGAAGTATACTCTTCTGATATAACTTCACTAGCAGCTCTTAAAAGCACGAGACTGCCCCTATGACTCTGTATGCTATGCCCAGCCACCATCCTCGCGTCTTCCCCATCTTCTACACAATGTGATCGCCGCCAACAATCAAAAACACTCTTCTGAAGTTACTTCAACTTAACCTCTGCTGAGAAAGCTCGGTCATGTAAGTACATTCAAAAACTTGCAAACCACTTTTCAGCTTCATCAAAACCTTTCATATGGGTGGGTCTACTCCTCGAAAATTATCTCATCCTGCTGAAAGCTCCGCCACCTTCAATTACTTCATTTGAAGAGCCAAGAGTAAAAGTCTGTTTTCGAAACTCGTTCTCACACCACACTCTGAAACTGTGTGTGTGAACGAGTCTCGAGGAGGCATTTGTAGAGAAGGAAAATTCCCGACCTATCACAAGCTGACACGTCACACTACCAAGTCCACAAAATGCAGCCAATTACAAAGCGCCACATGCTGCTGCTAGGTTTTACTATTACTATTCAGGAGCCAACAGAAATTCGCCAAGTGTCATACAAGAACCAATCATGCATCAGCTCGTGTAAGTGATGACATAAGCAGTCTCGCATGTGTAAGCGATGACACAATCAGTCCAGCATGTGCAGGCGATGACATAAGCGGACCAATCATGCTCTGCCATGTGTCACCAATTAGACTCCGCCACGTGTCGCTTACCTACCCCAAAACTCCTATAATAGAAGCCCTCCTAAGCCATTTAGGAGGACACCAAAACCATTTGAAGCACTCAGAAGTCCAAAAGCTCTGCCGGAACCAAGCTCTAAAGCCTCCAAGAACTTCAAGAACTTCAACTTCGAATACGAAGAACATTCGAAGGAAAATCATCCAAATCATCCGCCTAGATCCAAAAGTTTGCGGGAATCAAGCCTAAAGTGTCCGAAAGCATCAACAAATCACAAATCAGTGAAGCTCTATGGATTTAAGCCTCTAAAGCCCCGAAGAACTTCCACCACAAATCCAAGAACACGAAGAACGTGAAGAACAAAGGATTTCTAACAAGCTTATAGCCAAAGATTTATTGTAATTCCGTTTTAGCAATCTTCGATCCATCCCTCAACCAAATTGAAGGATACTTTGTGTTTAAGTCAACATCGCATTATCACAAATTCAATTAACAAGTCTTGCAAGGAGATCGAATAAGAGGATAACTCTTTTGTAATCACAGAGAATTATACCACAATCATCAATACAAATTCGCATTTGTGCAACTATTTTACTTGTTTGATTTATTTCGAACTATAAATTTAGTCGTCTACAACTGTATTGGACTTTTCTATAAGAAGGGCAATTTTAAGCAAGCCAATTATACTTTAGTAATAAGTTTGTGCATGGAAAAAGTTTGGGGTAGCCCACTAGATGAAAGCTGCTAGATTTGTTCAAGGCAAAAAGGAACCCCTAAAACTTGTCTCCGCCCCAAAATCATTGACAAAAATCAATTATGCTGCCTGTGATTGTTTCTGGTACCGTGAAAAACAAAAGTCAGTTTTTTTTTTCCCAATCCCATAAAGAATTTAGTGGGTGTTTAGTTGCCGAGAAAGCTCAGGAAATGTTAGTAAACCCAAACGAAATTGGTGGCTTTTTTTAATTTTATTTTGTTTTGTATTTGATTGCATTTATAGCAAATTAGTGCTTATACTAAATTTTAGTAAAGCATCACATTTTTTTAGAGATTACTAAATCAAAATTCAATCTTGCATGGCTTTGATTGTTTACTTATTTGGTTAGATTAGATTCATAGTTTGCATAATATGTGGTTAACATAAGTGGTAATTGCCAAGCTATACACTTAAGAATCACCCACAAGTGCTAAATAGCATCAATTCCAATTAAAAAGGGAAGGAGACCCTACAAAGCAGACCCCTACAATGATAATAGAAATGGGATGTGGCGCATTATTGTGGCACAAAGTGTGAGAGTTGTGATTCTAAGCAAACTGAAAAAGACTATTGGAGGCAGTTTAGATCATGACGAATAAAAATCAAAAGATGCAATTCATATGATTTTATATATTCAGGGAAAATATGTTGATATTTTTTTATATTAGATTTTATTCTTTTCTTTTAAATTCTAATTTTGACTATAAGCTATATAACAATAATATGCCGAACATGTGGTTGAGGATTTAGTATGGCTTGAGGAGGAACCTACTTTAATAAGAAAGGCGATGTTTAAAGATGGTCTAGTTACATCAATTAAGTTTCATAGTGGCTGTATCAATGGTTTTAGTATGTCTAAAATCATTTTGATTAAAGTCTTATTTTAAATAATGAGATATTACTTTATTAAGAATGTTTATCAGGAATGTCACTACCCTTTTATATCATCACCATAAGTAAAATATTGTATACCCTTATTACGAAATCCATTTAAGTTAGACACTTCTCTAATGCAAAGCAGAAACAGTAGTAGTCCAAAGACGTCATTTGATGCTCCAAATCATAGATTCACTTGTATGGTTTGTAAAAGAACAAACTCATCAAGTAGACCACCATATCTCATATAAGGAACGTAGTAAATATTTAGGCTCAATGTAACTATATGGAATCCACAAAGGATGAAAGAGAAATTAAAAATAAAGCAAAGAGTGTCGAAAATGGACGGTTTCTTGTAAAGACATTAAAGTGGAGCTTTAGAATCAATCAATGAGGTCTTAAGTGGTAGCTTGCCTCAAATGTATACTGGCTATAGATTATTAATTTGAACTATGAGGTTCTAGGTTTTGGGATTATGTGAGATTGTGGCTATTAAGCTTTTAGGGTTCTCTTATAATATGATTCCATATATGTGGATGTTCGGGCATGGTTCAATTCCCAAATATCCTCTCAATTTTCCTTCTCTTCCCTCTTATCCCTTCAGCCCTAAAATTATTTGGTCCTGCTGAAATGAAATTATGAATATTTTCTAATCAGGGGAAAAAATATAATATATATATATATATATAGCTTATTTTAGATTTCATTATTTTTAAATTTATTGCGTTCATTTCATAATATTTATCATTAAGTTAGAACACTAATTGATTTTTAGAATATGTGAGAATTGACTCTTAAATTTCTTATATTATTTGGTCCTACTTCACTAAAATGCTCAATCTTTTCTAACTTAAACAATTAAATTATTTGGTCCTACTTGACTGTAATGTTCAATCTTTTCTAACCAAAAAAGTTGGTGCTACATTCACTCTGAACAGTGAGGTGTGTGTGGATGGGCAGGGAAAACAAACAAACTTCAAAGAGAGAAAGATAAGCTATAAGTAGCCCACAATTTATCATCAATGTTATGGATTATGATAACATGCTGGTATCAAAATCCAAAATCCCATTCCACCAAAGTATTATGACTTATTATGAACATAATGCGGTTTACTATAAGTCTATAACATACAAATTCGAACAACTGAACCAATTTATCTACCACATTATAAAATTTATGTAGTTGATCAATAAGTAACAATCTAGGCCTTGTGAGTATTGTTCCGTTGAAAAAAAAAAAAAGGAAGTTATAATAATGAGAATTTATTAAGTTTCTAGATAAATAGATACAATAGATTTGAAACTCATTACCAACCAACAAGGTTTTTCTATTTTTGTAAGCATGGAAAAACAAGATTTATATTTAAGTCATTTAATCTAGAAAGAAGAGACTTTATTGAGCAAGCTAATGGAACTCACTTCTAATAATCTTTTGAGATAGAGCTGGAGTGAATAAAAATTCTTTGTCCTAATGCGTGCACTCTATGTCACACATTTACCACAATATGTCACACATTTTTTTTCTCTCTCTTCTAAATTAATCATTTTTTAAAAAAAGAAAAAATCAAACATATGACATATTGCAATTGGTGAGATGTAAAGTGAAACATTCTTAATGAATAAAAAAAAAAGAATTTCTTTCGCAAGAAACTTAATTTAGATGGATTTTCTCTCTCTCTCTCTCTCTCTCTCATATTTAATTAATTTAGAAAAAGAAAAGAAAAGAAAAATTAGGAACCTATATACGTATCTAATCTGAAGTGGCAGAAACAAAGATGTGGAATCCAGAGGTAGTAGGAGGGAGGGTTGGTCATCCATGCACATGGAGTTGGTATTGACCTCTAGGTGTGCTCCTAAAACTTTTTCTATTTCTTAATTAATCCTATAGTTGGCACTTCGCATTATTAGAAGAGTTACAAACATTTAGAACTCTTTTTTCCACACAAAAGTATCAAAAGTACAACATGTTTCTTAGTAAAATCATAGGGACGAAGGACCTAAAGTTTTGAGCTTCACATCCAAAGCAAATTATAACTGGATTGATGTCTTTATACGATGGATAATTATACAATATTTAGAACTGGACAAAGTTGTTTGGTCATGGTTGTTAGTCATGACAGCAACTTTATAATTATATAGATAACTAATTTTGATTAAGCTATGAGAACGTAGTCACTACAAAGTAGCCTTTTCTGGATTTGTTCAAGGCAAAAAGGAACCCCTAAAACTTGTCTCTGCCCCCAAAATCATTGACAAAAATTAGTTATGCTGCCTGTGATTGTTTCTAGTACCGTGAAAAACAAAAGTCAGTTTTTTTCTTTTCCCAATCCCATAAAAAATTTAGTGGGTGTTTAGTTGCCGAAAAAGCTCAGGAAATGTCAGTAAACCCAAAGGAAAATTGGTGGCTCTTTTTAATTTTATTTTGTTTTGTACGTTGATTGCATTTATAGCAAATTAGTGCTTATACTAAATTAACATACGAACTATTTGAAAAGTGTGCATTTTTTTATTAAAAAAAATAGAGATTTTAAAATATGTCATTTGAAAACACAATTAAAGCTTGATGTGGGATTTTAGGCTAATTTTTGTTTGTTTGGGCAATTTTTAGGAAGTGCAACGTTCACAACATTTTCGCATTACTTTCATAACAAAGCTTAGGTGATCAGTATTTAACTGGGTCTAATTTGAATTTACCATTGAAATTATTTTTTTATCCACTAGTAACAACCTGTTACTTAGATTTGTTATAAAGTGTTGTGAAAATGTTGTGAACATAGCATTTCTCGCAATTTTCTTGTTCAACATTCAACAAACCAAAATTTTGGAGAGGTTGAACTTTATTTTTAATGGGCTCAAATTTTTATTTAGGGTGTTTAGTTAGTCAGTTAGTTAGTTAGTTAGTTTTTTTTTTTTTTTTAAAAAAATTTAAAATTCAATTTTTAAGGTGTATATTATATATATATATAGTATGTATGTATGTATGTATATAAATTTTCAGGTCAAGGGAGGTCATGTGACCACCTTGATTAAACACTTGGAGCCACCTCTAGGTAAAGGTGAAATATGTTATCAGAGAATCATTACAGTTCTACTTACCATAATTATTCTCTCACACTCATTTTTCATGTACATACAATATCTACAAGGAGTAATGCTATAGTTATAAATTATTTTACAATAGTTTTACAAATAGTTGGAGTATCAAATTTCTATTAGTTCTCATTTGGGTCTACTATTGATATTATTTTTTCACTTACCAATAACCATTTACCACATTAACATTTTGTAAAAAAATTTGTATTTCTAATATTTTCCCTCCACAATCGTATGCACTTTGATGTATGTACAAATTAAATGCAAAAAATGTGATGTATACCTTTAAATCATGGAAAGCGAATGTGTCTGGAAGATGTAAATCAGTTTTGTCAGAATCATTACCCTTTCACTTATGTCATTATTCATGTATCAAGTTATGATTCGCTTTGAAACTATCGTGTTGGTCCACACAATACATAGTGGTCCTTACTTTTAAATGCAAAAGTGTGATGTCCACATTTAAAACATGAAAAACGGATGTATATTGTTAAATTAACTGTGCTAGAATCATTATCCTTTTCAGTTATGTAATTATTCACTTTTCAAATTATGATTACCTTTGTGGAACCGTCCTGTTGGTTCACATAAAACACATAGTGGTCCTTACTTCTTAGACTCTGTCTTCCTTGATACATCCAAATTTCTACTCTATCCTCGAAATGCTAATCCTCGTTGCGAATTTCTATGCTTCTGTTTGAACTTTGAAGGCCACTGAATCAGGATGCTTGCGTAAGGAATTTCATGGTATATAAGTGCATGTTTGACAAATTGACAGGGCCATTGTGTGATGGATCTGAATAGAACGCGACAGCCATGACCATTGCACCGTATATGTATTATGTAATAGCATATTTGATGATTAAGATTGAAAGTGAAAAATTATTTTTATTTTAGTATTTAAATAAAAACTAAAATCAAATAAAACTTTTAATTTTTAACTTTTTTACCATTTTACCTTCTCAATTTATTTTTTCTTCTCACAATTGCATAGTAGCAATTATACTGAATCTCAATCCATTCGTGTAATGTATAAAAAGTAGATAGTCCGACAACTTGAAAAAGTTAGTTGCCAATCTAGATATGGGATCTATTGGTTGTCATACTAGACAATCCTAGGCAAGGCAATAGAATCAATTTGCAGCATGCCTAACATATGATTAAAATATAAAAATATCATCACATGCCAAAATGGCCGAAATCGCTCCTATCAGAATCAATTAACTTCACCTGCCAATTACCATGTTTGATGGTTCTTAAACATCCTTTACGAAATGCCAATATCTTCCATTAATGGCTCATTTACCATGTTTGATAGTCTCTGCTTTTGGAGTCGCCTTACTTCCAATTCGATTCATATGCACCTAACCCCGTATTAGGATTTTTTTTTTCTTGTGGGAAAAAAAAAAAAAAAACTAACTAACTAACTAACTGACTAACTAAACACCCTAAATAAAAATTTGAGCCCATTAAAAATAAAGTTCAACCTCTCCAAAATTTTGGTTTGTTGAATGTTGAACAAGAAAATTGCGAGAAATGCTATGTTCACAACATTTTCACAACACTTTTATAACAAATTCTAAGTAACAGGTTGTTACTAGTGGATAAAAAAATAATTTCAATGGTAAATTCAAATTAGACCCAGTTAAATACTGATCACCTAAGCTTTGTTATGAAAGTAATGCGAAAATGTTGTGAACGTTGCACTTCCTAAAAATTGCCCAAACAAACAAAAATTAGCCTAAAATCCCACATCAAGCTTTAATTGTGTTTTCAAATGACATATTTTAAAATCTCTATTTTTTTTTAATAAAAAAATGCACACTTTTCAAATAGTTCGTATGTTAATTTAGTATAAGCACTAATTTGCTATAAATGCAATCAACGTACAAAACAAAATAAAATTAAAAAGAGCCACCAATTTTCCTTTGGGTTTACTGACATTTCCTGAGCTTTTTCGGCAACTAAACACCCACTAAATTTTTTATGGGATTGGGAAAAGAAAAAAACTGACTTTTGTTTTTCACGGTACTAGAAACAATCACAGGCAGCATAACTAATTTTTGTCAATGATTTTGGGGGCAGAGACAAGTTTTAGGGGTTCCTTTTTGCCTTGAACAAATCCAGAAAAGGCTACTTTGTAGTGACTACGTTCTCATAGCTTAATCAAAATTAGTTATCTATATAATTATAAAGTTGCTGTCATGACTAACAACCATGACCAAACAACTTTGTCCAGTTCTAAATATTGTATAATTATCCATCGTATAAAGACATCAATCCAGTTATAATTTGCTTTGGATGTGAAGCTCAAAACTTTAGGTCCTTCGTCCCTATGATTTTACTAAGAAACATGTTGTACTTTTGATACTTTTGTGTGGAAAAAAGAGTTCTAAATGTTTGTAACTCTTCTAATAATGCGAAGTGCCAACTATAGGATTAATTAAGAAATAGAAAAAGTTTTAGGAGCACACCTAGAGGTCAATACCAACTCCATGTGCATGGATGACCAACCCTCCCTCCTACTACCTCTGGATTCCACATCTTTGTTTCTGCCACTTCAGATTAGATACGTATATAGGTTCCTAATTTTTCTTTTCTTTTCTTTTTCTAAATTAATTAAATATGAGAGAGAGAGAGAGAGAGAGAGAAATCCATCTAAATTAAGTTTCTTGCGAAAGAAATTCTTTTTTTTTTATTCATTAAGAATGTTTCACTTTACATCTCACCAATTGCAATATGTCATATGTTTGATTTTTTCTTTTTTTAAAAAATGATTAATTTAGAAGAGAGAGAAAAAAAATGTGTGACATATTGTGGTAAATGTGTGACATAGAGTGCACGCATTAGGACAAAGAATTTTTATTCACTCCAGCTCTATCTCAAAAGATTATTAGAAGTGAGTTCCATTAGCTTGCTCAATAAAGTCTCTTCTTTCTAGATTAAATGACTTAAATATAAATCTTGTTTTTCCATGCTTACAAAAATAGAAAAACCTTGTTGGTTGGTAATGAGTTTCAAATCTATTGTATCTATTTATCTAGAAACTTAATAAATTCTCATTATTATAACTTCCTTTTTTTTTTTTTTCAACGGAACAATACTCACAAGGCCTAGATTGTTACTTATTGATCAACTACATAAATTTTATAATGTGGTAGATAAATTGGTTCAGTTGTTCGAATTTGTATGTTATAGACTTATAGTAAACCGCATTATGTTCATAATAAGTCATAATACTTTGGTGGAATGGGATTTTGGATTTTGATACCAGCATGTTATCATAATCCATAACATTGATGATAAATTGTGGGCTACTTATAGCTTATCTTTCTCTCTTTGAAGTTTGTTTGTTTTCCCTGCCCATCCACACACACCTCACTGTTCAGAGTGAATGTAGCACCAACTTTTTTGGTTAGAAAAGATTGAACATTACAGTCAAGTAGGACCAAATAATTTAATTGTTTAAGTTAGAAAAGATTGAGCATTTTAGTGAAGTAGGACCAAATAATATAAGAAATTTAAGAGTCAATTCTCACATATTCTAAAAATCAATTAGTGTTCTAACTTAATGATAAATATTATGAAATGAACGCAATAAATTTAAAAAATAATGAAATCTAAAATAAGCTATATATATATATATATATATATATTTTTTCCCCTGATTAGAAAATATTCATAATTTCATTTATAATGAAATCTAAAATAAGCTATATATATATATATATATATATATATATTTTTTCCCCTGATTAGAAAATATTCATAATTTCATTTCAGCAGGACCAAATAATTTTAGGGCTGAAGGGATAAGAGGGAAGAGAAGGAAAATTGAGAGGATATTTGGGAATTGAACCATGCCCCGAACATCCACATATATGGAATCATATTATAAGAGAACCCTAAAAGCTTAATAGCCACAATCTCACATAATCCCAAAACCTAGAACCTCATAGTTCAAATTAATAATCTATAGCCAGTATACATTTGAGGCAAGCTACCACTTAAGACCTCATTGATTGATTCTAAAGCTCCACTTTAATGTCTTTACAAGAAACCGTCCATTTTCGACACTCTTTGCTTTATTTTTAATTTCTCTTTCATCCTTTGTGGATTCCATATAGTTACATTGAGCCTAAATATTTACTACGTTCCTTATATGAGATATGGTGGTCTACTTGATGAGTTTGTTCTTTTACAAACCATACAAGTGAATCTATGATTTGGAGCATCAAATTACGTCTTTGGACTACTACTGTTTCTGCTTTGCATTAGAGAAGTGTCTAACTTAAATGGATTTCGTAATAAGGGTATACAATATTTTACTTATGGTGATGATATAAAAGGGTAGTGACATTCCTGATAAACATTCTTAATAAAGTAATATCTCATTATTTAAAATAAGACTTTAATCAAAATGATTTTAGACATACTAAAACCATTGATACAGCCACTATGAAACTTAATTGATGTAACTAGACCATCTTTAAACATCGCCTTTCTTATTAAAGTAGGTTCCTCCTCAAGCCATACTAAATCCTCAACCACATGTTCGGCATATTATTGTTATATAGCTTATAGTCAAAATTAGAATTTAAAAAGAAAAGAATAAAATCTAATATAAAAAAATATCAACATATTTTCCCTGAATATATAAAATCATATGAATTGCATCTTTTGATTTTTATTCGTCATGATCTAAACTGCCTCCAATAGTCTTTTTCAGTTTGCTTAGAATCACAACTCTCACACTTTGTGCCACAATAATGCGCCACATCCCATTTCTATTATCATTGTAGGGGTCTGCTTTGTAGGGTCTCCTTCCCTTTTTAATTGGAATTGATGCTATTTAGCACTTGTGGGTGATTCTTAAGTGTATAGCTTGGCAATTACCACTTATGTTAACCACATATTATGCAAACTATGAATCTAATCTAACCAAATAAGTAAACAATCAAAGCCATGCAAGATTGAATTTTGATTTAGTAATCTCTAAAAAAATGTGATGCTTTACTAAAATTTAGTATAAGCACTAATTTGCTATAAATGCAATCAAATACAAAACAAAATAAAATTAAAAAAAGCCACCAATTTCGTTTGGGTTTACTAACATTTCCTGAGCTTTCTCGGCAACTAAACACCCACTAAATTCTTTATGGGATTGGGAAAAAAAAAAACTGACTTTTGTTTTTCACGGTACCAGAAACAATCACAGGCAGCATAATTGATTTTTGTCAATGATTTTGGGGGCGGAGACAAGTTTTAGGGGTTCCTTTTTGCCTTGAACAAATCTAGCAGCTTTCATCTAGTGGGCTACCCCAAACTTTTTCCATGCACAAACTTATTACTAAAGTATAATTGGCTTGCTTAAAATTGGCCCTTCTTATAGAAAAGTCCAATACAGTTGTAGACGACTAAATTTATAGTTCGAAATAAATCAAACAAGTAAAATAGTTGCACAAATGCGAATTTGTATTGATGATTGTGGTATAATTCTCTGTGATTACAAAAGAGTTATCCTCTTATTCGATCTCCTTGCAAGACTTGTTAATTGAATTTGTGATAATGCGATGTTGACTTAAACACAAAGTATCCTTCAATTTGGTTGAGGGATGGATCGAAGATTGCTAAAACGGAATTACAATAAATCTTTGGCTATAAGCTTGTTAGAAATCCTTTGTTCTTCACGTTCTTCGTGTTCTTGGATTTGTGGTGGAAGTTCTTCGGGGCTTTAGAGGCTTAAATCCATAGAGCTTCACTGATTTGTGATTTGTTGATGCTTTCGGACACTTTAGGCTTGATTCCCGCAAACTTTTGGATCTAGGCGGATGATTTGGATGATTTTCCTTCGAATGTTCTTCGTATTCGAAGTTGAAGTTCTTGAAGTTCTTGGAGGCTTTAGAGCTTGGTTCCGGCAGAGCTTTTGGACTTCTGAGTGCTTCAAATGGTTTTGGTGTCCTCCTAAATGGCTTAGGAGGGCTTCTATTTATAGGAGTTTTGGGGTAGGTAAGCGACACGTGGCGGAGTCTAATTGGTGACACATGGCAGAGCATGATTGGTCCGCTTATGTCATCGCCTGCACATGCTGGACTGATTGTGTCATCGCTTACACATGCGAGACTGCTTATGTCATCACTTACACGAGCTGATGCATGATTGGTTCTTGTATGACACTTGGCGAATTTCTGTTGGCTCCTGAATAGTAATAGTAAAACCTAGCAGCAGCATGTGGCGCTTTGTAATTGGCTGCATTTTGTGGACTTGGTAGTGTGACGTGTCAGCTTGTGATAGGTCGGGAATTTTCCTTCTCTACAAATGCCTCCTCGAGACTCGTTCACACACACAGTTTCAGAGTGTGGTGTGAGAACGAGTTTCGAAAACAGACTTTTACTCTTGGCTCTTCAAATGAAGTAATTGAAGGTGGCGGAGCTTTCAGCAGGATGAGATAATTTTTATTTACTACGTATACTATAGCAAAATAAAATAAAATAAGTTAACTATACACTTCCCAAAAAAAAAAAATAGCAGTTTGGCAAAGGAGTTTGAAGCTAAGGCCGTATTGAACATAGGTGAAGTGGTTTTCATTAGTTTTGAAAATGAAAACAAATTTCATTTTCAACTTTTTAATGATTTCATTTTCAACTTTTAATGATTTCATTTTCAACTTTTTAATGATTTCATTTTCAACTTTTAATGATTTCATTTTCAACTTTTTAATGATTTTTCATTCTCAAAATAAAATTCTTATTTTTTTGAGGATGTGAAATACAGGACGCTATGCATGAGTTGGCAAGGACAGCGATTCCAAATAGCTTCCCTCCACTTCTTCTATCCATTTATCATCCACCAACTTTTTGCTCACCAGGCCAAGCCTTAAATGTAAATCCAACGAGTTCAACATGAAATATTTATCCTATTTGCTATGAATTGATGCCATTCATTGGTTCAACTTTCAATAACAGCATATCTGTTGTTGTTGATGGTGTCTGATAAGGATAATTTTTGATTTATTGACATGGGGTGCCGAACCTTCCTCGCATGATGAACCTTCCTCGTCTGATCATCAGTCTTACAACTAAACTGATCCCAAAGGGATGACCGACCCATGGGCAGTCCTATACAGGTTGACGATCTAACCCCCAATCCTGATGACCCATCACCTTAGGGTTTTCTATGGAACTTGCGTTGGGTCCACTCATATGTCCATACATAGAAAATACTTGCACATCACGACCAAAGATCCTACCGCACAATCAGATCTCTTATATATGGGAAGGTGATCTCAAATATCTTGGGAACTTTCTCTCTACAAGGAAATTCCCCCGTATTAAGGGATTTGGGTTAGCTCTCCACTACTATATAAACAACAAACTATAACCCTTTTGAGGTATGCGACTTCTCCCTAGCTCTTGCACTCTTGAGTTCTTGGAGATTCTTCTATCACTAAATTAACCATCGGAGGGTTTTTGACCGGCACCCCACCGATGCTCTCTGATTGGTTCTTCTTTTTTGTTCTTCAGGTACACCCATTGGCACGTGTGTGGATGATCAACTCACTGACAATTTTTGTGCATCATCAGTGTCAATGTATATCTTGGAGTCACTTTTCTCTAAGATGCAAGGAAAATTATGTGAGATGTGTGGGAGGGGGAAGCTGAAAGAAAAAGGATCATTGGGCAGAATATGCTTGAGAGACAATGGGGCCCAACTAGTCATCAAATTAGGCACAACCTAGTTAGGACAATCTAGTCAGGGAAACCAAGGAAAGCGGCTCACCTAAGGAAACCAAGGAGCAAATGCTCCTCGGGATACCGGGGACAAACCGCCAAGGCCATAAGGCTGGAAGCCAAAGAAGGAAGTAGAGACGTGCAAGCAAGAGAATGAGGAAACTTCCAAATAAAGCACTCATCACTTCCGAATTTAATGCACAGTACCAACTCAACTTGCCGCATTAACGAGAGAATGACCCTTAAACAGTGCCCCCACAGCCTGTAACCTACTCTACCACCACCAGCAAGGCAATGATGGGACAAGTATCCAAGTAAGGATCAATGACAGTCTAAGTGGAGGGCTGGGATGCAATCTAAACAGCTATATAAAGAAAGGAAGCTCCTCCTGGAAGGGGGATTAGAAAAAGTTTGGAAGAGAGAAATAAGATCAGTAGAGAAAGAAAGTAATAATTGTAAAAACTGAGAAGTATAAATCTATAGGATTGTTATTCCTCGGCCAGCTCGAGAAAGAAACTTATATAAGATTCCTTCTTTGTTCCTTGACTTAGCTCTTAAATTATACTGTCGTTCTTGCCAACTTTCTTTCTTTAAATCTCTAAACCAAGACTATCAAAGACCTTGAAGGTTGATCTTAGCCATCCACCTCTATAAATTAGTTGTATTGGGTCTTAACTCCAACTCATTCTTAAATCAAGTTGGGTTAGGCCAATTCATTTTTGCCCCCTACAAGATGACTAGTTGCAATGCTTAGAAAATTGTAGAAGCCTGTACTTATTTTTTATAATTTGTTATATGTAAATATTTTATGTTTTAATTTTTCCATAATCAAAAGATTCTTATCTAATGATTTTTAGTAATAAGGTAAACCTCGAAGATAGATAGGAAAAAAGATGTATAAAAAAAATACATAAAAGTGTATATATTAAATAAATAAATAAAAACCTCCGCCCTTGTATTTTGATAATTTATTGACAAAAACTCAATTGAGCTGTGTATATTGTGTAGATTTACGAAGTCTTTTATATGTATTAAAAAATGAAAAACTGACCAAATGCATTTCAAAAGCTTGTGCAACAAACTGGATGCTAGTGCAAAAATTAGATGTAAGAATATAATCAACTTAATTTTAATACTATAGTTTCCTTCTAATTTGAGGCTGATAGTATTTATTTTGGTTTGCAAAAAAAAAAAATCAGGAATAAGTGAATAACACAAAATACGCATTTTATAAGATATATATTTTCTTGAAGTATCAAAATTAAATTTTCGTATTTCTAGAATTGAAGCCTCATTTAGCATGAAAATGACTTGGAAACGAGGAATTTTCAACTTTTAAATTTGTTACAATCTTCCCAAATTTTGGAGATGAATACCTGCATTATCCCAAGACCAAACATGTGGTAAGGTTATGTATTTATGTTTGCTTTGGAGGGGGTATTTCAATTTTGCTTGCATTCAACAATAACCTCATTGGCTAAGATTCATGTAATTTAACTGTTTGACTCTTTTTGGTGTCTTCAACGGAGATATTTAGGGTTTAAATCCCCCTCCTCCGATATAACTATCAAAATATCAACAACAAAAAACCAAACCCAACAGAAAAAGAGAAAAGAAAAAGGAAAACCAAAAAAAAAAAAACCGAAGAACTTCCACCACAAATCCAAGAACACGAAGAACACACGAAGAACGTGAAGAACAAAGGATTTCTAACAAGCTCATAGCCAAAGATTCATTGTAATTCCATTTTAGCAATCTTCGATCCATCCCTCAACCAAATTAAAGGATACTTTGTGTTTAAGTCAAAATCACATTACCACAAATTCAATTAACAAGTCTTGCAAGGAGATCGAATCAGAGGATAACTCTTTTGTAATCACAGAGAATTATACCACAATCATTAATACAAATTCACATTTGTGCAACTATTTTACTTGTTTGATTTATTTCGAACCGAGAAATTTAGTCGTGCTGAGAAAGCTCGGTCATGTAAGTACATTCAAATACTTGCAAACCTCTTTTCAGCCTCATCAAAACCTTTCATATGGGTGGGTCTACTCCTCGGAAATTATCTCATCCTGCTAAAAGCTCCGCCACCTTCAATTACTTCATTTGAAGAGCCAAGAGTGAAAGTCTGTTTTCGAAACTCATTCTCACACCACACTCTGAAACTGTGTGTGTGAACGAGTCTCGAGGGGGCATTTGTAGAGAAGGAAAATTCCCGACCTATCACAAGCTGACACGTCACACTACCAAGACCACAAAATGTAGCCAATTACAAAGCACCACATGCTGCTGCTAGGTTTTACTATCACTATTCAGAAGCCAACAGAAATTCGCCAAGTGTCATACAAGAACCAATCATGCATCAGCTCGTGTAAGCGATGACATAAGCAGTCTCGCACGTGTAAGCAATGACACAATCAGTCCAGCATTTGCAGGCGATGACATAAGCGGACCAATCAAGCTCTGCCACGTGTCACCAATCAGACTTCGCCACGTGTCGCTTACCTACCCCAAAACTCCTATAAATAGAAGCCTTCCTAAGCCATTTAGGAGGACACCAAAAACCATTTGAAGCACTCAGAAGTCCCGAAGCTCTCCGGAACCAAGCTCTAAAGCCTCCAAGAACTTGAAGAACTTCAACTTCGAATACGAAGAACATTCGAAGGAAAATCATCCAAATCATTCGCCTAGATCCAAAAGTTTGCGGGAATCAAGCCTAAAGTGTCTGAAAACATCAACAAATCACAAATCAGTGAAGCTTTACGGATTCAAGTCTCTAAAGCCCTGAAGAACTTCCACCACAAATCCAAGAACACGAAGAACACACGAAGAACACGAAGAACGTGAAGAACAAAGGATTTCTAACAAGCTCATAGCCAGAGGTTTATTGTAATTCCGTTTTAGCAATCTTCGATCCATCCCTCAACCAAATTGAAGGATACCTTGTGTTTAATTCAACATCACATTATCACAAATTCAATTAACAAGTCTTGCAAGGAGATCGAATCAGAAGATAACTCTTTTGTAATTCAGGAGAATTATACCACAATCATTCAATACAAATTCGCATTTGTGACACTATTTTACTTGTTTGACTTATTTCGAACCGAGAAATTTAGTCGTCCACATATTCTGGCACGCCTGGTGGGACTTCTCTGCCTTTCATCTCATTCTCCTTCAAAGAAAGAAATCATCACCATCTTGCTACCAACTTCAATGGCCTCTAGCAAGAACACCCAAGCTTCAACAGCTACTTCAACTAAACTTGGTACAGCTACCACCAACAACTACATTGGTATAATCAATTGTAGCCAACCCAAAGCAAACAATCAACTTCAATCTCAATCAACCAAGGAAGCCCAGGTCCAGACAATCATCTCCTTAGACCCTCTCACAAGAAACAAGGTCATCAACAAGGACGTCTCCACCTTGGAACACCTCAAGTATGGGGGCAAATCCCCTTCTTCCTTCACAAGAAGTTGGTCGCATGATTTCTTTCCCATCAAAGGGAACCCAAAAGATGAGATTTCACGTGCTCACTTCAAATCACTTTCTTCTCCATCATCTTGGGAAGTTGTGTCAGTCATGATGACTAACACCTCTACCATGGAAGAAAAGATGGTTGAAATGGAACAAAGGGTCGTCCTTCTCACAAAAGCACTTGAAGATAAGGACCTCCAAATTGCAACTTTAATGAACAAACTCGAAGTACAAGATCTTGGTGAATCAAGCCATG